>NW_006408535.1:3231411-3239335 GCF_000296735.1 Chrysochloris asiatica
TATTGATTTAATTTTTGTTGAGTAACCCTTGAAATCTGGGAATAAATGCTACTTGTTCGTAGTATACAATCTTTATATTGTTGGATTTGGTTTGCTAGTAGTTTGTTGAACATCTAGCAGCTATATTCATAAAGGATAGTGTCCTGTAATATTCTTTTTGTATGGTGTCTTTATCCGGCTTTGGTATCAGGTAATATTAGCCTCACGGAATAGTTAGGATGTATTCCCTCTTCTATTTTTTTGGAAGAGCTTGAGAAGAATTGGTGCCAGTACTTCTTTAAATAAATGTTTTCCAAAATTCATTAGTAAAACTGTCTGATCTTCTTGAAAGGATTTTGATTACTGCTTAAATATCTTCCCTTGTAAGTCAGTTGAGATTTTCTATTCCTTCTTAACGCAATTTAGGCATTTAATATGTTTCTAAGAATTATCCATTTCATCTAGGTTATCTAGTTTGCTAGCATATAATTATTCAAGTATTGTCTTGTTATACTTTTAAATTTCAGCAGTAATGTCAGCATTTATCATTTATGGGTTTAGTCACTGATATCTTCTAAATTACCTTTTTTTTTTTTTTCAGTCTAACTAGGGGCTTGCCAATTTTGTTGATCTCAGAGATTCAACTGTTCATTTTATTGATTTTCTCCATGTTGTTCTATTTTCTGTGTCATTCAACTCTTTAGTATCTCATTCATCTGGTTGCTCTTAGCTCTGTTCACTCTTCTTTTCTAGCTGTGTTAAGGGGTAAAAGATTTCTTGTGTGGCACTGTAGGATCAGCACTGTTCTGCAAACTACAAGGTCGGCAGTTCAAACCCACCAGCAGCTACTTGAAAACCCTATATAGTGTTGCTATGAGTTGGAACTAACTTGACAGCACTTAACCACAACGAGGTATAAAATTAGGTTACTGATTTGGGCCCATTGTTTTTTGTTTTGTTTTATGTATATATTTACAGCTACATTTAATGAAGGTATTTACATACTATAAGTTTTGGTATGCTGTGCTTTCATTCTCATTCATGTCTCAGTATTTTTAAATTTTTTGTGTGTGATTTATTCTTGGATCCACTCGTTGTTTAATAGTATATTGATTAATTTCTACATTTTTGTGAAATTTATACTTTTTCCTTCTATTGATGGTTCAGGTTTTATTACACTTTGATTGGAAATGCTATTTTGTATGATTTCAGCATTTTTTAATTAATGAGGCTTGTTTTGTGGCATAGCATATGTTCTTTCCCAGTAAATGATGTCTGTGCAATAAAGAAAAATGTATATCCTACTACTGGGTGAATTGTCCTATAAAATACCTGTTAAGTCTCGTTGGCTTATAGTGTCATTTAGGTTTATCATTTCCTTTTTAAAATGTGCCTAAATGGTCTATTATTATTGAAATTTCTGTGTCATACTCTCCATTCATTATTGCAGAACTTTCTATTTCTCCCTCCAGTTCTGTCAGCAGTTCCTTCACATGATTTGCAGTTCTGTTGATAGGTAACTATATAAAAGATGCCTCTTCTTGATGAATTGATATTTTTATCATACTATCCCTCTTTGTTTCTTATAGGTTTTTGACATAATTATTTTGTCTGATATTAATATAGTCATGCCATTTTTCATTTTATGGAAAGTTTTTTCCATCCTTTCATTTTCAACTGTTTGTATATTTTGATTTTAAATGGCCTCTTTTTGATCCCATACAGATAGGTCACAACTTCTGTTCTACCTGCTATCTGTGATATTTAATTGGAGAGTTTAATCCATTCACATTTAATCACTGATAAAAATATTTACTTCTGCTGTTTTGTTATTTATCTTCTGTGTGTCTTATGCATTCTTTGTAAAATTTTACCTTTCATATATCCCTTTTTGTGTTTCAGTTGACTCTGTAGTGAATCATTTTGAGTTACTTCTCTTTTCTTTTGTATGTATTCTTTTAAAATGTTCTGGTTGTTACCATGGGGATTTTATTTACAATCTTAAATTTACAGTGACGTATTTAAAATTCATAGACCAGCTCAAGAAAACAAAGTAAAATATTATAATAAAGTGGACAGCAAAGACCTAGAGTTAGAAAACCCAAAGGGAAGAATATGCTCAGCATTTGTCAAGCAGAAAGAACTGGGGGAAAAAACAAAACAAAACAAAGCCTCGAGCTTTAGTTGCAATATTGAAGGATTCTATGGGTAAAATATGGAATGATGGAGGAAACATCAAACAAATATGGTGCCGAGTCACTGTGTAAAATAGAATTTGTTGATGCTCAATCATTTCAAAGGGTAGCATAAAATGAAGAAGAAAGAAGTCCAAGCTGTACTGAATGCTTTGGCCAAAAACATGGCTGCAGGAACTGACAACATCAACTGAAATACTTCAATAAACCACTGCAACACTGGAAGCATTTACTCATATATGCCAAGAAATTTGGAAAACTGCTACCTGGCCAACAAGCTGGAAGCAGTCAATATCTGTGTCCATGCCAAAGAAAGGTGATTCAACAGAATGCAGAAATTAGTGAGCACAGTCATTTGTATCACAGGCAAGGGACATTTTTCTGAAGATAACTGAAAAATTGTTACACAAGTACATCAACAAGAAATTGCCAGACATTTAAACCAGATGTCGAAGAGCACAAGGAATGAGAAATATCCAGAATGCCAAGCGGATCTTAGCAGAAGTAATAAAATGTCAGAAAGATATTGGTCCGTATTTTATTGATTATGCAAACGCATTCAACTGTGGGGATCACAACAAATTATGAAAAACATTGCAAACAACATCTTTGCTTCTATTGTTGTTAGGTGCAGTTGCATCAATTTCGACACAGAGCAACCCTGTGTACAACACAATGAAACAGTGCCTGGCCCTGCATCATTCTCACAATTGTTATATTTGAGCCCATTGCTGCTGCCACTGTGTCAATCCATCTTACTGGGGGTCTTCTGTTTTTTTAATTGAACCTCCACTTCACCAAGCATGAAGTCCTTCTCCAGGGAACTTTGCCTTAGTGTTTTGGTAATCATTCTAAGGATTTTAACAGGCACACATCACCGTATGTTAATGAAGTGTGCTTTGCTCACTTCAGTACCAGGGAGCTAGTATACCAGATTGAAAGCATCACTGTCATTTCAAGCTAGCTGCTGACCTGGGATTAGGTGATGCTTAAGATAGCACCCTCGGAAACCCTGTACAGGGTCGCTATGGGTCGGAACCGACTCGACGGCACTTAACAACAACAACAACAACAAGATAGTACCAGTTTTAGAGGCTTCCCACCATTCAGACAAGTCTTCACCAGAATTCCGTGACCTCCCATACACAGTCCAGTGGGCTTTCAACAAAGCTAGTATTGTCATCTCTGCTTGTCATTTTGTTTTATTTTTGTGTGTGAAGATGAAAGCGTGGAACTTCTTACTCTGTCATCTTGGTTCCAGTAGTGCCCATTTCTTTTTATTGCTTATTGTTTATGTGTTTCTTAATTATTTTCTCTGTGATCATAAAGGAACTCACATTATTTATTTCTATGGTTTTAATAGTGTTTTTATACATATAAATCCACCTGGATTTAAGATTATTATAGGCATAAATTTTCATATTTCTTTCATCTGTATAATTGATTGTCCATGCAGCAATATAAATAATCAATTCTTTCCTGACAGATGGTGAAGAACTTCCATTACATATAGTTGTAATAAAAGACTTTCTAAGTTGCTAAAGTTATATACCAATTTGTGCTATTTGGTAACCCAAAGGCTAATCTTATTCCTTTTCAAAATATGTTTGGCTCTTTTTTACCTTTAATCTTATACAATAATTTAAAATTTTCAAGTTTCATAACAAAGTATTTTGTATTTTTTCAGATTACTATTGCATCTATGCATACTTTGAGGATGAACTATCTATAAAAAGTAATGCAAATTTTGGAAATACTTCTTTTGAAAACTGAAGAAATACATCTGGTATAAATAAAAACTCTGTCTTGACATTTGTTAGATTTTGACACACTGTCCTCTACATCTCGCATTCTCTCTTGCATACTCTCACTCTCTGTTTTCATTCTTTTTGTGTAATTTCTTCAGTTCAGTTCTCCCGTCGATGTTAATAAGTATTTCTTCTGTTGTATATAATATATATATTTTTTCAGATAGTGGCATTCATTGAAGCATATTATTAAAACAACTCAAACGCTGTCCAAGTAGATAAAAAATCATTTAGAAAAATCATCAACTCTTTATTAATGTTTTAACTTAAATATATTTTTTTATTTCCTGAAATCTCATGTTTTTTTTCCTAATCCATCTGACCACTTTTCAATTTCCTATTTCTATACCCTATATTGACTCCTCTGTTTACATAAACATGCACACTCACACATATTTTATAATCTGACTTTATCTGTAAAAAATTTGGGATAATGAAAGCATTTACTTCTGCTTGGTCCCATGTCTCATTAATGGTGATTTTTATCATATGTATTCTGATATTTTATGTTGGGTTTATGAAGAAACATTATATATGGAATTATTTGAGCCTTTGTTAAAGCAGGGTTTCTTTATAACACAATTGTACCTGCCAGCTATCCATAAGTACTATCAACCTAGGGCTAAAAATAATTTACAGTTTAAGATTGCTTGGAACCAGAAATAAGGCTAAAAAAGCCATATCTACATAATGGAGCTCTGGTAGTGTAATGGTTACGAATTGTACTGCTAACCTTAAGATGGGCAGTTTGAAACTACAAGCTGCTTTGTGGGAGAAAGATGAGGCTTTCTGCTCCCGTAAAGATTTACAGCCTCGGAAACCTGGTGCAGAGTCACTATGAGTCGGAATCGACTCCATGGCACTTAACAACAACAACAACATAATGGTCAGTTTGAGGTTTTGAATTCTCAGATTATTTATACATACACACATAAACTCTTTTTGTGTATGCGTCTTTCTCTCTCTCACACACAGACATACACAAATATGTTGTTCCTGTTAAATGCTGTCGAGTGGGGTGACTATGTATAGGGTTTCTGAGGTTTTAAGTCCTTGCAGGAGTGGCGGTTGGGCTTAAATTGTGGACCTTATGGCTTACTGTATGAAACAAACACACATACAATCTACCAAAGTTCTCAGAGAAGTTAAAAACAGGAAATTTTGCTGTCTCTCTTCCTCTGTGTAAAGTGTCTTTCCCTATTTCTCTCATTTAATTTAATATGAATGTTAAACTCTGGAGTTGTGGCTTTAGGAAAACATTTCCTATAAGTCACCCCAATTTATATGTTCCTTTGCTTTCATCTGCACCATGTGGGCCAATCCAATGAAACTCAATTCTCTCTCACAGTAATTAACAAACCTTACATTTGGTTGCCTCTCTAGGTTTATATTTTTACAATATCTTATCACTTCAGTCCTTTAATTTCTTGAATGTTTAGAGAAACAAGAGGGCTTTGAGAGTTTCATGTCTTTTAATTCCATTTTTCCTATGAACTTTATAAAACCCCCTCATACATATAAATTATCTTATCTGTTTAATTAGCAATTGTCTTCATCTACAAGGAAGTATTCACGATATCTGGTCTTTCTTTTTGACATCAGAGAAATTAATGAACAATACTAAATATATATTTCCAATAATTATATTTTGAACTTTCAGAGATAACAGACATCAAATTATAGATCCTTAAATGTGTAAATCAAATTAAAACAATGCATTAAGTCAAAGAGATTGTTTTATATTCCTTTTTCCACTTAAGAGAGAAATCAAGAATTCTGAGAAATTCACCAATATGAACCACTGTTAACTGCATCTAACAGTGTCATATGCTATTACCCTAAACACATATGCATTAATTAGCCTGACACTGGCTATATATCTGGAAGAAAATAACTACATTAGCTATTTTTTTTTTTAAATGTTCAAACATCTATGTTCAATGCATTCTAAGATTTCGCCCTGAGTTAATGTTTATGTGATGTTAGAATATATCATTACTGAAACATCATTAACTTGAGATTTGTTCAAGTTGTTTATAAAATAAGGTTCTTGGTTAAGATCTAGTATTTTATACTCATGTGTTAGTCTGGTGTACCTTAGCCCTTTGCTGTTTAACACTTTAAAGAGGTCTTTTGCAATAGATTTGCCCAATTCAATAGATCATTAGATTTCTAGGCAGCTGCTTCCAAGAATGTTGATTGTTGATTCGTGTAAAATGAAATCTTTGACAATTTCAATCTTGTCTCCATTTATCATGATTCTATTTATTGTGAAGGCTTTTATTTTCTTTACATTGAGATACAATCTATGCTGAAGGCTGTAATCTTTTTTATCTTAATCAGTAAGTACTCTAAGACCTGTTTGCTTCTAGCAAGGCTGTGTCATTTATATGTTGCAGGTTGTTAAAAAAAATCTTCTTCCAATCCTGATGCCACATTCTTCCTCACAAAACCAGCTCCTCAGATTACTTGTCAGCACAGTATTGAGTTAGTAAGGAGAAAGGACACAACCCTGAGGCACACCTTCTTGCTTAAAACCATTCAGTATTCCCTGGTTTTCTTTGAAGGAGTGCTTGTTTGTGTAAAGACACACCATGAGCACAATTCAGTGTTTTAGAATTCCCATTCTTCACAACATTATCCATAGTTTGTTATGAGCCCCACAGTAGAATGCCTTTGCATAGTAAATGAATAACAAGTAAACATCTTTCTGGTATTCTCTGCTTTTAGCCAAGAACGATCTGATGTCAGCAATGATACCCCCCTTTCTACATCCTCTTCTGAATCCACCTTGAATTTATGGCAACTCCTCATCAGTGTAACTGCTGCAGCTGTTTTTTTTATTTATCTCAGTAATATTTTACTTACATATGATTTAAGGATATTACTCAAACGATTTCTGCATTCTGTTGGATCACCTTTCTTTAGAATGAGCACAAATACGGATTCTTTCCAACTGGTTGGCTAGGTAGCTGTGGTCCAGATTTCTTTGTATAGACTTGTGAGAACCTCTAGTACTGCATATTTCCAAAATACTCATTAGATGACTTTAAAAATCATAATTCCATAAAGGCACAAACTAAATAAAGATGGATGATACACAGTGATATAGTTCATATACAACGCATAAAGCACTTTTTTTGTGCATTTGGGGAATTATTTAAAGTAAAATTTAAAATGTGAAATTCATAAATAGTAATATTACTAAATGAACTATCTTCCTATCGACACACTTATGTAACGGCGCAATAAAAATGAATATAATTTCAATCTCTAGTTCTTAGAAACCCTGTGAGATTTCAAATCTGAGACGAAAAACATACAAAAGGAGGCTGAAGCATCTTGTTGCATTTGTAAGCAAGGAAGAATACTGAATTCTAATCAAACAACCCAGAAAGCAACTACACAAGCATTTATCCAGATTTAACAAATAGTTGATGAAAGAACATTTTATACACTGTAAGGTATTCAGTTAATAAGTGAAAAACGTTGCATAATGTATATCATTACAGTTAACCCTTGAACTCAGGGGTTACGGGTTCCGATTCCCTATGAAGTTGAAAATCTGCGTATAACTTTCAGCCAAAACTTAACTACTAACTGCTTACACTTGGCCAGTAGACTTACTGATAGCAAAAGTAGTTGATTAACACTTGCAGGTTATAGATTTTTATACTGTGCCCATATAAAAGCTGCATTTTCAATATGAAATAAAAAGGTATTTTATGAAAATTATAAAGTTTTTATGCTTACTGCATAACTGTAGTAATAACTTCACAATTTTTGTTTTCTTTGTTTACAGTGATCTTTACACTAGACTCATTTATCTAGAAATAACAGGCAAGCACAGTAGCAGACTACATCTGTGGAAAGAGAAGATGGAAAAGCTCCGTATCATCAGTGAAGACAAGACCAGGTGCAGACTGTGGAACAGACCATCAA
>NW_006408535.1:3241315-3249929 GCF_000296735.1 Chrysochloris asiatica
GGTGAGGTTGGCCCAGGATCGAACATTGTTTCGTTCTGCTGTGCATGGAGTCGCTATGAGTCGGTTCCGACTCGATGGCACCTGACAACAACAACAACAGTAGCAGACTTCAATCTGATACATATCAAGCTGTTCAACATTTTCTTGTAATGTCGTAACCTGTCTCTGCTTCTAGGGACTACTCCCAGCATCACTAGCAGCATTTCATATAGGTCCCATGGTGTTATTCAAGGTTTACAGCATTTCACTTTACACAGTGAAAAAATGCCTAAGAGCCACTGGAGGTCACCAAGTGTAATGGGTGCATAGTTGAATAAGTTTTTGCCAGATTTATTATGAAGAAATTGTTGCTGTTGTTGTTAACTGCTGTGTTATTGGTCTGACTCATAGAGAGCCTGAATAAAATGACCAAGGAGCAGTGGTGGGTTTGAATGACTGACCTTGTGGTTAGCAGTCCAGTGATTATACTACAGCATCACAATGAAGGAATTAAAAGCAGTAATTTGGAGTTATACTAGTTGACTTGGCATGACTTCCAAAAGGTATGTGTTAATGATGAATGTGTATATATCAATCCTGCTTTATACCTGCAAACATTGATAATATACATGTATAAGTGTGGATATGTCTGAATGGGAAAGCTGGGCAGTGAATAAGGAGGACCGGAGGAGAACTGATGCATTTGAATTATGGTTTTGACAAAGAATGCTGAAAGTAACATGGAGTTCCAGAAGAAACACCAAATCTTATATATTTTGAAAAAAGTTGTTGTTCAGTGCCATTGAGTTAGGTGCCAGGTCATGGAGACCCTAGGTAGGGTTTCTGAGGCTTTTAAATCTTTGAGGGAGTAGAACACCTCATCCTTCTCCCATAGAGTGGCTGATTTGAACCTCAGAACTTGTGGTTTGCTGACCAGTGCTTATTGCATGGGACCACCGTGCTGCCTTTAAAAGAAGTACAGCCAGACTGCTCTTATTTAGGAGTGGCGATGGCAAGACTTTTGTCAGGAAGTTGTCAGGAAGTGCCAGCCCCTGGAGGATGACCTCATGTTTAGCAAATGAAAATGTCACTGAAAACAAGGAACACCGCCAACTGTCACAATGAGAGCAATAATGGGCTATCGTGTAACAATAATTGTGAGGAAAGGACCAGACTGAGTAGTTTTGTTCTGTTGTATATAATGTTATTATCAGTCAGAACTAACTCAACAGCACCTAACAACAACAACTATCTTATCTGTCTCCAGGAAAGTAAATGAGTCCACAAATGCTACTTGGAATAATGTGTTGTGCTTCTTTATTGTGAGTTTGTGTGTGTGTGTATGTGTGTGTGTTTATTTTAACTGATTTAGATTTTGAGGCTCATTTGCAATTATATTAATTTATAAGAAAAATTGTTACATTCTCATTTTGAAAAATTATACATTTTAGAAGTGAAAAATGTTTCTAGAAATAAGAAAGTGAACTAGTCAAACCACATAATAACTTATTCTTAGAATTAATGGATAATGCATATGGCTGGCTGGCCTACATATATTATTTCAACAAAGTATATCTCAGATTTAGCCTTCATTTTTTAAGCGCATTGAATCATGAGCAGACAGAAGACAGAAACCTAATTACTTACAATAACTTTATTTCTCAAGAGATGTATCATTTATTCCAGCTAACATAATAGGTGTCTTCTTCACTTCCTCTCACAAAATATTTTTGGAAACACATTTAATCCCTGTTGTGTACATAGCATATAAACTCATAGGAAAATAGTATAATCCATCACCTTTCATTGTGGCTACTAGATTTGAAAATCAGCAAAGAAAGTGAGTTGACAAAAGGAGTTGTGTCTGAAGAATTAACAGCAAAGTAGGTGGAAGGTATATGTGTCAAATTAGGAAACAAGCTCACAAATTAATTGTTGTTGTTGTTGTTAAGTGCTGTCGAGTCAGTGCCAACCCATAGCGACCCTGTACAGGGTTTCCGAGGCTGTAAATCTTTACAGGAGCAGAATGCCTCATCTTTCTCCCGCAGAGCAGCTGATAGTTTCGAACTGCTGACCTTAAGGTTCACAGCCCGATTCGTAACACAAATTAATAATACATATATATTCCATTTTTCAAACACATTGTACAAATAATTACAGAATACCGCTAGCAACTGCTATAATGGTTAACAATTTAACTGGGCATGGGACAACAGAAAATGATTTCAAATACTACAATTAAAAGTCTGGAAAATGAAGATGAAATTTTTATTGCAGTCTGCTACAAGCACTTTACCCCATACTTATTCAATCAATGCGCTGAACAAATAATCTGAAAAGTTGGACAATATAAAGAACTTAGCTTCAAGATTAGAGATTGTTGTTGTTAAGTACCATCAAGTCATTTTTGACTCAGCAGCCCTGTATAGGGTTTCCAAGGAGCAGCTGGGGAGTTTGAACCACCGACCTTGTGCTTCAAACTGACCACGCAGTCCAGTGTTTATCCTATAGTGCCATACTAAGACTCTTTAACAACCTGTGATACCAACACAACCTTGCTTTCTGAAAGCTAAGAAGATTTGAAACACTTACTGACTAAGTAAAAGACTGCAGTCTTCACTATGGGTTACAGTTCAACATAAAGAAAAGAAAAATCCGCACATGTAGACCAATAAGCAACATCATGATGCAGAAATATTAAAGCTGTCAAGGATTTCATTTTAGTTCCATCTACAATCAATGCCCAAAAAAGCAGCAGTCAAGAAATCAATTAACATATTAAATTAAGCGAATCTACTACAAAATACCTCTTTAAAGTGTTGAAAAGTGAAGATGTCTCCTTGAACACTAAAGTACATATGACCAAGCCATGGTATTTACAGAAAGCTCAAATGTATGTGAAAGCTGAAAGTGAATAAGGAAGACTGAACAAGAGTTGATCTATTTGCATTATGGTGTTGGTGAATATCAAATATACCATGGATTGTCAGAAGATAGAACAAATCTGATTTGGAAGTAGTACCATTGAAAAGTTTCTCAGAGTTGAGGACAGTGAGACTTCATCTTACTTCCTGTGGACATCAGAAGGGAGTATTGCCAGAGAAAGACATTATGCTTGGTAAAGTTGAGGTCCAGCAAAAAAAGTGGATGACCCCCTTAAAGAGGTGACTGATTTAGGGACTGGATCAATGCACTCAAACAGCAATGACTGTGAGGATGTTGCTGGACTGTCACTATTTTGTTCTGTTGGACGCAGGGTTGCTATGAATTGGAACCAACTTGATGGCACTTAACAGCAACAGGTGCAAACAACATTTGAAAAGATATAAGTATCAGGAAAATAATACAATTGGGGGAGGCCTGAGAATGGGAATTACATAGCTGCTCTGAACCGACTGCGCATAACCACCACCACTACCATTCTGAACATTATAAACAATTCCTCAAAAGGTAGCTTTTTCGTTCTGCTGATATGAAGTCAGGGGAGATGAACAAGAACACCCATACTTGCAAACAGTACTCACTTGACTTGGCATCAATGATCAGAACTCAACTAGAGAAAGAAAGAAGAGGGAAAAAAGAGTAATCACTACAATTTGATGAACTTGACCTATACTTATGGATATAGTAGCTCAAAAGAGGGAACAAATCTTTACAGCGAGGATCATCCTCACCCCCTTAGTACAAAGGGTTGACAGGGAAGGGCAACTTAGACATTGGCTACCCAAAATGGGGAGGAGGGCTACAAAGGCAAGAAATGACTGGCTTACAAGCTTTCAAGAGGGAGCCAAGTTCCAGAGGGTGCAGGGGAAGGTAGAATCTTCACTGAGTGGTTTCCAACCTGTCTGGATGGGGCTGGTGAAAGGTGATGGGGATAAGACTCTTGTGGTTCAATAGTGAATAACTGCTATCAGGAAAGATTGTGACTGTTGCAAATGTAAAGGTAGACATTTCGTAACAAAAGGAGGGGAGTGATTGATTTTGCAGTTCAGGAGTGGAGGACCTGGGACCATCAAGGGAGAACAGTGGAGTGTGGGACCCTATCCTGAGTAGCAGTGATGGCAGAGATGGAGGCAGAGATGATGCCATGGAGAGATTGAGCAGCTGGGGACTCTGGACTCAGGGAGGGAGAGGGGCTGTGTGCTGACGGCATGGATGGGGGCAGGCTTGTGGATGTACCCTTTGGTTGTTTGATGATGCATCGAGGGGACTGTAATCATTGCAGAGAAATGAAATACAATAGAATGAATGTAAAGCTAATGTTCTCCCATGTAAACTATCACTCATTTCACAATAAAAACTTTTTTTTTAAAGGTAGCTTTTTGATGACTTCTGACATCAAACATAATTTCCATCTTTTGTGAACACGAGAATAGTCCCTCATTTAAATTCAAGTACATACAATCCAGTAACCTCATGATAAGGTTTATTTTGGACACTGATGGCATATAGTCTTTATTGTTTAAAAAATGTTATTGTCATTCAGCATATTCATGATCTCCTTGAATCTAAACATGAAATGTCACATTATGATAGCAGAAACTTATAGGGTTATAAAAACAGAGATACTTAGATTGAAGAGATAAATAAATCAGACACTGATATTGGAACTCTAGATCCTTGTGTTCTCCTTGATGTTGTTGTCTTGAGCATTAAGTCACATTTTTTAAAAGCGCCCAAATACTCCTGGTACGGTGGGGGGAGGATTAATTGATTTCTCTCCGTAATATTTATATAGTAAAGATTTTAGGAAACAAATAATTTGCCTGTGAGAGGCAGAGATACTCATTCCTTTATGACCTTAGAAAATGAGTGGTATAATCATCAATACTTAGGTTAACTGTAAGCATAGGCAAAACCAAAAAGAAGACCAAAAACAGTTTGTCTCCAAAAGAGTCAAATTTGGAAATTCTGCTGATCCCAAATGCTGTATATTTAAAACATGTGCATTCCTTATGTCTGCAGAGAACAGGGTAGTATCAACCACCCACACCTTGACTAACTCATGTACATGAAAGATGGATTTATACTCTCACTTCAAGTGTCTTCTTCTCCTGCCTCAATAAGAAGGTTTGGAATTGAGCAGAAAAGAAGGCACATTGACGAGGATAGCAGACATTGAAATAAAAAGTTATAATTCAGATAAGATTTGAGGATTCTGAGCAGCGTTAAGAGGGACTCAAATACTGCTTGCAGTGTTTATCACAGGGTAGAAGATCTATGCCCTACATTCATTAAGAAACTAAACTACACGAAGGTCAAAGTTCTCCAAAGAAATATGTAAATGTATACTATCAGGGTGTGTTAAAAGTTGACACACTAATACTGATAAAATACTTGTGACATCTATTGTGCCACCTGGCAGTGTCATCTTTGCAGAAGGAAGTGTGCTGATTTTTAAAAGCTTTTTACCATGAAATGGTCATCAAATCTGGGACATTTACTCTGGGAAATGTGAACAGTATTCTAGTGAAGTACTTATAAATAGTCATTCTCCCAAAGGATAGAGGACAAGGAGCAAAAACTGCTGTATGTGGCAGTCCTTTTTAAAAAGAAAACATTGTAACAGGAAAATAATCCTGTCTTACTGTTATTACTTCAAGGCCAATCTGTTTAATGTAATAAATGTATGAAAAAAGGAAACTGAGAAAACCGATTAAATAAAATATAATAATTAATGAACCTTTTACAAGGAGACAAATGGTCCTACAAAATCTTTTGACTATTCAGGGGAAATGAAAAAGAAAATGAAAAATGTCTAAAACCACTTGTATAAAACATTCTCTTTCCAAAAGAGTCATTTTAACTGTTAATTATTATTAAATAATAGTTTTCATTTTAACTATTTAATTCCATCTTATTTTACATTTTAAAGTTGTTTGAATCACAAGGTCGGTGGTTCAAGCTCACCAGTCACTCCTTGGAAGATCTATACAGGGTTACTATGGGTCAGAATCAACTCAACAATACTTAATAACAACAACTAAAATTTTAAATCGACTCTGTTTAATAATGAATAGTTAACATGGTAACTATTAATTATTAGTTTATCATGACAACACAAACATATCATTTCTAACTGAGAATCCATCATTGTATCTTACTACCCATAAGCTATATTAAGACTTGTTGTTGTTGACACGTGCCAGTGATTCAGCTCAGACTCATAACCACCTTGTATAGCGTTTCCAAGGAACAGGATCAGCTGGTGAGCTTGAACCACCGACTTTGCGGTTCAAACTGAACTTGCAGGCCAGTGCATTAACCCACAGTGCCACACCAGGACTCCATATTAAAACTAGAACAAATTAATTAAAATAATTAAATTATTTAATTGTTAATTCATTAACAACATTTCATTTGTGGGTAAATATAGAGGTTATCATCAGCCTTTGTTGATTACTTTGTAAATTTAAAATATTTTATCTTGATTTTTATTTCTTTCCTCTTTCAGTCTTATCAGAACCCAAGTATACTCCAATAGAAAAGTCAGATATTACAACAGACAATAGTTGACCATGGCTACAAAACCTCAAGATATATATATATATATATATATATTTGGCAAGGAGGAGATTACTTCATCAAATGAAAATTAATAAGATCAGCCTTACAATATATATTGAGCCCTTGAATAAAAACTGGTGTGTTCTCATCACAATTCTTGTTGTTGTTGTTGTGTGCCATGGGGTCGGATCCGACTCATAGTGACCCTGCACAGGGTTTCCGAGGCTGTTAATCTTTACCGGAGCAGAACGCCTCATCTTTCTCCTGCGGAGCAGCTGGTAGTTTCGATTCTAGGAAGGTAAAATGTATTGTGCCAGTTGTGTGTGTTTGTTTGCTTGCTTGTTTCATTTAGAAGCATGCACTTTATATGAGGTGTCTGTTTTCCTGTCTATTCATTCTTCTGTTAGCCTTCCTCCCTCGCAACTCTACCTTCATCCTTTCTGTACATTCTCCATTTTCCCACCTTCACAAACAGATACCTGTCTCCCCTCTTTCTTCTGATTTTCCACTATCATTCTTGTGAACTACACCTGAAACCCTTACTCTGGAATTCTCATTGAAAGTATATTATTTTTGGTGACCAATATCAGATTACCCAATAAGCAAGGTTAAGTACAGGCTTGTGTTTACTTACTATTGAACAACTTCATTTTTTTTTCCCCCCACCACATCAAGGATTCTGTTTCTAGGTACAACTGGCATCTCTCTCCCAACCCTATAGCACCTTTCTACAAAATCAAAGTCTCTTTTCAAATTCACAAGGTCATTATGTGTTTACTAGCCCTGGTAGGGTAGTGGATTAGCATTGGGCTTCTAACCTCAAGGTCTACAATTTGAATCCACCAGTTGCTCTGTGGGAGAAAGATAAGGCTTTCTGCTCCCCTAAAGATTTACAGACTCGAAAACCTTATGTAGTGTCACTATGTGTTAGATCCGACACAATGACAACCACCACCACCACCAGCACAGATTAGTGAGCAAAAAGTAAGCCCATACTTACCTTGTTTACTGGGTAATCCATCCCTGTTGGTAACATTTTGAACCAGCCAAATTTGTTTTACCACCAAATTAATCTCACCTTCCTTCTCCAATGCTACACAAATGATCCAGAAATGGCCTCCATGAATGGTCCCCAAGTTGTTTATTTCTTCACAGCAGGCCCTAGCCAATTCATTCAAACATCTCACCAATGCCAAACTCTATTTTTTACAAACTCAAATTCTTCAAAAGTCGTGTAAATAAGCAGATTTTTAGCCACTGAGCACCCATCTGTTTGAATACCCTACATACGTTGTCAAACATCTGTTGCCATAAATAAGATAAAACCTCATAGTTAGATCCCAAGCCACTCCTTCAAAGATTTCTGAACTAGAGACTCCATGCTGTGCTGCTGAGCAACATCAGCTAGACAAATAGGCACCCAATTTGCTTTTCCCAGGGAATTCACTACCCCTTTTCCTTTTTAAAGGAAGGTGTGCATCAGGGTTGTATTCTTTCACCATACTTATTAAATCTGTATGCTGAGCACATAATTTGAGAAGTGGGATTACATGAAGAAAACCAGGGCATCAGGATTGGAGGAAGACTGATTAACAACCTGCAATAGGCAGATGATACAAACTTGCTTGCTGATAGCAAGGAAGACTTTAAATACTGATGAAAAGATCACAGCCTTCAGTGTAGGTTGCATCTCAATGTAAAGAAAATTAAAATCCTTACCACTGGACCAGTAAATAGCATGCATATAAATGGAGAAAAGATTGAGGTTGTCAAAGACTTCATTTTACTCACATCAACTATCAACACTCATGGAAGTAGCAGTCAAGAAATCAAATGACATATTACATTAGGCAAATCTGCTGCACAAGACTTCTTCAAAGTGATAAAGAGCAAAATTGTCAGTTTGAGGACTAAGGTGCACCTGACCCAAGCCACAGCATTTTCAATAACCTCATATACATGCGAAAGCTGGACAGTGAATAAGGAAGACTGTAAAAGAATCGATGCATTTGAGTTATAGTGTTGGAGGAGAATACGTAAAGTTCCATGGACTGCCAAAAGAACAAACCTATCTGTATTGGAAGAAATGCAGCTAGAATTCTCTTTAGAAATCAAAATTGCCAGACTT
>NW_006408535.1:3250592-3252893 GCF_000296735.1 Chrysochloris asiatica
CCAGCTTGCATCATATCTGTGTGTCTGTCTTTTTTGTATATATTTTGTCTCTCTCTCTTTCTCTATCACTTTCGCCGCCAGATCTCCCTTCTTCGTGACACCCACATTTCCTTGTCGAGGCGGGACCCCAACAGGTGTGGATTGGCACAAGACCAGAGCAATGGTCTCAGGCATAGCAATGATTGTGAGGTTGGTGCACAGGATTCTGATGTGCATAGGATCGCTGTGAATCCGTACCAAGTGAATGACACCTAACAACAACAAGAACTTCTTCTTTTGGATTCCTAGCGTGGTGCTGTAGGATCGTCACTGGATTGTGAACTACAAAGTTGCCAGTTCAAACCCACCAGCTGCTCCTCGGAAACCCTATAAAGAGCTGCTGTGAGTTGGAATGGACTCAACAGCACTTAACAACAATTTTCTCATTTAAGGACTGCTGGTAGCATAGCAAATTATGAACTGGGCTGCTAACCAGTCACTCTATGGAAAAAGATCAGGCTTTCTGCTCCCACAAAGATTTACAACCTCGGAAATCCTATACAAGGTCGCTTTGAGTCTGAACCGACTTGGTGCCACACAATCACCACGACCACTTTCCTGTTTTGGTTCCTCCCTCCCCCTCACACTTGCCTTTGAATGGTCTTCTATTGTGGGGGAATTCCCATTTGCACACCCTATCAAATCATCCACCTGAATGCATAACTTTGTGCCCTGGTGGTACAACGGATTAAACATTGGGCTAACCACAAGGCTGTTGTGAAGTGTCGTCAAGTTGGTTCCGACCCACAGTGACTCTATATAGAGTTTCTGAGGAGCAGCTGGTGAGCTTGAACCACCAACCTTGTAGTTCAAACAGCTTTGCAGTCTGGCGCATTAGCCCACAGCACCACACCAGGTGATACAAATCTTTCTGTGAGAGAAAGATGAGGCTGTCTGCTCCCACAAAGATTTGCAATCTCAGAACCATGTGAATCTATGGAACTGCTGTACTCTGTCTATGAGTTAGAATCGACTTGATAACAGTAGCTTTAAGATATATCTTGTTTTGCAATTCTATTACCCTTCAATTATACCTTTTTCCTTGAACAGTCTAAAATTTCTGGAACCCACTATATCCACTTTTGAATTTAGCAGAAACGGTATTCAATTAGAACTCACTATCACTATGTTCTCTGGTAGCATAGTGGTTACGTATGGGGCTGCTAACCTCAGGGTCGGCAGTTCGAAACTACCAGCTATTCTGCGGGAGAAAGATGAGGTTTTCTGCTCCCGTAAAGATTTGCAGCCTCGGAAACCCTGGGTAGGGGTCACTATGAATCAGTACTTAACAGCAACAACAACATCACTATGTTCAAATTCTGGTTCTGAAGAAGACCTATAATCTTCCATGGCTCCTGATTATTTCAGAGAACGTAGTAACTTCTTATTAGGAGCATTTCTCATATACAATAATGAGACAGTATGAGTCAGGAACCTACTCAATGACAACCACTACCACCACCAGCCTATAAAATGCAGCAAAGCAAATGTAATAAACCAACCAAATCTGCCTCCTGCTGATTAACTGAATAGAATGGTGTTATAGAAAATACACTCCTACCTCCATTTAGGTAGAAGTCGCGCTGTGGGCTAATGCGTCAGACTACAAAGTCATTTTAACTGCAAGGTCGCTAGTTCAAGCTCACCAGCTGCTCCCTAAGAACCCTATACAGGGTCTCTATGGGTTGGAATCCGCTCAAAGGCACTTAACAATAACCCTCATTTAATTGCAAATTTGGCTGCTAGCCATAAATTCACTAGTTGGAATCTACCATTTGCTCAGCAGGAGAAAGTTGAGGTTTTCTGCTCCCAAAAACATTTATAGCCTTGGAAATCCTATGCAGGGTTACTATGAGTCAAAACCAACTTGATGGCACATAGCCACCATCACCACTACCCCCATTTAAACTATAACACTGAATTCTTCACAAACCTTAAAAAAAGAAAAAAGAAGAGAAAAACAAAAAAACTGTTTCTGTTTAGTTGATTACAACACATGAGTACAGAATAGAACTGTTTCATAGCGTTTTCTTGGCAGTCTTTACAGTTGCAGATAGCCAGGACTTGCTTCTGCAGCACACTTGATGGTTTCAAACTACCAACCATTAGGTTAGCAGTAGAACACAAACCTTTTGTGCTATCCAGAACTTTAGTTATCCCTTCCAAGAAATTTTTAAAACTTGTGATAAAGGAACTTCTAGGAAAAAATTTTAAAAGTATATAAGCTGATTCAATAGTGAGTAATAGTTATCATGATTAATT
>NW_006408535.1:3253358-3259054 GCF_000296735.1 Chrysochloris asiatica
AACAACAACAAAATTACAATCTTATTCCGAGCATGCCAGTAATATTTTTGTGTATATACTTAGCCGTACTAGAAGTAGTTGGTTTGTATGCGATGGTTAAAAAAGGCCAAAGATAAAAGATTTCTTTTCCTTTAAAAAAAAAAAATGTATATAAGCCACTTGTTGCTGTTGTTAAGTGCTGTCAAGTTACATTCCAAATCACAGTGATCCTGTTTCCAAGGAGTGGCTGTTTCCAAGGAGTGGCTGGTGAGCTTGAACTACAAACCAAACCCACCTTGCAGTCCAGTGTATTAACCACAGTGCCACACCAGGACGCCAGGCCTATATATATAAGCCTATCAAATAAGAAGCCTTGGTAGCACAGAGGATTAGGAGCTGGGATACTAACTGCAAGGTCAGTAGTTCAAATCTACCAGTCACTTCATGGGACAATTATGCTTTCTGCTCCCGAAGAGCTACAGCTTCAGAAACCCTATACAGAGTCACTATGAGTCGGAACCTACTCAATGACAACCACTACCACCACCAGCCTATGAAATGCAGCATAGCAAATGTAATAAACCAACCAAAGCTGCCTTCTGCTGCTTAAGTGAATAGCAACCAATTCTTTAAAATTTCCTGTCTGGGAATCCCCTAACAGACTGTACTATATATAACCTAAGCACACTTGCAATGTGAGGGGCTCTTCTCTGCTTGTGAATAGCTTCTTTTACACAATACCCAAAATACCAAACTCACGGCCATTGAGGTGATTCTAACTCATGGTGATGCTGTATAGGATTTCTGATCACAAATCTTTACGGAAGCAAAAAGCCTCATTTTTCTTCCTTGGAGCAGCTGGTGGGTTTCAACTGCCAACCTTGTGGTTAGCAGTCCAGTGTTTATCCCACAGCACAACCAGGATGTCTTTCTTCCATCCAATAAGACCTTTTACCTATCATTGTATAGTTCATGCCTGCCTGTGTTAACGTTAAGCAAATTAAAAACTTCTCTGAGCCTTAGTTTCTGCATTTGCAAAATGAGCAAAACACATTTGTTTACAAATGGAGTCATATTAATAATAATTAACAAGATTTTTTTGTTGTTGTTAATTCTCACTGTTCGTTCAGTGCCTGTATCCACCTACAAAATCAGTATATAACATCCCAAATAAATTTTACATGTGTTCATGAACAAGTCTGCTCTGCCTGACATGGACACTATTTCACTTGTTGCTGTCTAACAAGTTAACACGTACCAGTACTTTTCAGACTATGGGCTGGGAATCGTGTGAAAATACAAACTGTGAATCAGTAACTCTAGAGTGAAGCCTGAGATTCTGTTTATCTAAAATAATTTGAGATAGTGTTGATACTGTTGGTCCACGGATCAAGTCTGAGAGGCACAGATGCTCAGATTAGGATGCTAAACTCAGCATTTTTTCTCTGGTGTCCAGAAGTTTTCCCCAACACCTTGAAGCGTCTCAATAATGTATTGTGCTGGTTGTTGTTGTTGCTGTTAAGTGCCGTAGAGCCAGTTCTGAATCATAGCAGCCCTGTATAGGGTTTCTGAGGAGCAACTGGTGAGCTTTGACCATCGACCTTGTGGATCAAACCGATTTTGCAGTTTAGCACATTAACTTACAGCGATACACCAGGACTCCATTGTATTGGTAACCTGTGTCATATAAGTTGAGAAAGTCTCCATTTCTTCATGTGACTCATCCCCCTGTTTATAACAGCGTTTAACATACAATTGAGTTGTTTTTATTAGTTAGTAGTATTTTTTTTTTTTAATCTGTCTTTAAGACACACCTGGATCCATGCAGCTGGGCTGGGAAAATGATCCAGTCACCAAAAGAGGTCTGGCTTCTTTATTTTAGAAAACATTCTCTCCAGCATCCTAAGTTGTCCTTACTAATTATCTTCTGCTCAATAAGTCCACCATATATTCCAGTTATAGACTCTAGCAGTGGATTGCTGTCGTTGTTAAGTGCTGTCGAGTTGGTTCTGACATACAGCGAAACTGTGTATAACAGAACGAAACACCTCTCAGTCTGTCACCACCCTTACAATTGCTACTATGTGTGAACCATTGCTGCTGCCATCTCGTTGGGTGTCTCCCTCTCTTTTTTCTGATCCTTCACTTTACCAAACATGATGTCTTTCTCCAGGACCCGATCCTCCTTATAATAAGTACAAAGTATAAAGGATAAAGTCTAGTCATCTTGGCTTCTAGACCATTCTGTTGTATTTCCTCCATCACAGATTTGTTTGTGGTACCTTTAATATTCTTCTCCAATACTATAACTCAAAAGCATCAATTCTTCCGGTTTTCCTTATTCTTGGTTCAACTTTCACATGCATGTGAGGCTATTGAAAATGCCATAGCTTGGGTCAGTGACATTTTAATCCTCAAACTGACATTTTTCACTTCAACACTTTAAAAAGGTCTTGTGCAGTTGAATTGCCCAATGCAATATGTCATTTGATATCTTGACTGCCACTTCTATGAGTCTTGATAGTGTGGATTCAAGGAAAATGAGGTCTTTGACAACTGAAATATTTTCTCCATTTATATGGATATTATTTATTTGTTTAGTGGTGAAGATTTTTGTTTTCTTTATATTGAGGTGCAATCCATAACCAAGGCTGGGTTCTTTGATCTTCATCAGTAAGTATTTTAAGTTATCTTTGTTTTCAGCAAGAAAGGTTGTGTATTATTGGCATATTACAAGTTGTTGATGAGTCTTCCTCCAGTCCTGATGCCACATTCTTCTTCATGTAATCCAGCTTCTCGAATTATTTGCTCACCAGCTGCTCCGCGGGAGAAAGATGAGGTGATCTGCTCCCGTAAAGATTTACAGCCTCGGAAACCCTGTTCAGGGTCGCTATGGGTCGAAACTGACTCGACGGCACTTAACAACAACAACATACAGATTGAAAAAGTATGGTGAAAGAATACAACCATGGCTCACACCTTTCCTGATTTTAAACCATTCAGTGTCCCCTTATTCTATTCAAATGACTGTCTCTTGGTCTATGTACAGGTTCCTCATGGGCATAATTAAGTGTTCCAGAATACTCATTCTCAACAATGTAGATAACAGATATTTTAAAGGAAATTTTAGATCTCCATTCCAATTTAACAATAATAATGATTTCAAGTAATTGTTATGAAGATGTATGCACAACATGGTCCATAGTGTGTGTTCAGTAAGTATAATTGATTCTTATTGTGTAGTGATAATATCCCACAAGACATACTTATCTTAAAAGAGTTATAAAACTTTAATAGAAGCAACCTGAATAGCAAATCTTTAAAGAAAAAAAAAATCTCTTTTTGAGTAAAGGTCCCATATTTGACAGATACTCAGTATAGCCACTCATCTGTCCATTTTGATATGGTGGTAGTTTGAGGGATGCTGTTATACTAGAACTATGCCATACTGCTATCTCAGAGTCACCCTTGGTGGACAGGTTTCAGTGGCCCTTCCATTCTAACACAGAGTGAAAAGAAGGAGAGGTGAACGATTTCTGAAAGGTTAGCCACTGAAAGCCTTAGATACAAGTAAAACATTGATATAGCTCCAGAAAATGAGTCCCTCGGATTGAAAGGTACTCCAAATACAACCGGAGAAGAGCTCCCTCCTCAAAGCAGAGTGGACTTTAATGACATAGATGTAATAAAACTTTCAAGACCTTCATTTTCTGATCGGACATTACTAAAAATGAGAAAAGTCAGCTGCAAACATCCTTTAATAATCAAAACATGGAATGTATGAAGTGTGAATTTAGAAAAGTTGAAAGTCACCAAAATTGAAGTGGAAGGCTTTAAGATTAATATTATAGGCATTGTTGTTGTTGCTGTCAAGTGCCATCGAGTCAGTTCCTACTCATAGCGACCCAGTATAGGGTTTTTGAGGAGCAGTTAGTGGGTTCCCATTGATCTTTCAGTTCAAACCACCCTTCAATCCAGGACTCCATACTATAGGCATTATTGTTGTTGTGAAGTACCATCAAGTCGGTTCAAACTCACAGCAAATCTGTATAGAGTTTCCAAGGAACTACTGGTGGTATCAGTGAACTTAAATAGATGGATATTGGACAGTTTTAATCAACCATATGGTTTGCTATGCTTGGAATGACAAATTCAAGAGGAATAATATTGCTTTCAGTATCCAAAAGAATATTTCAAGAATAATATCAATACACCTAAGGTAGACTTGGGAGCACAATGGCTCTTTACAATATGCACTGGACTCCTAAGCACAATATCAGCAGTTCAAGTCCACCCAAAAGATAAGGTTTTTTGCTCCCATAAAGATTTAAAAACAAAAAAGCCTCTGAAACCTTATACAGTAGCTATGAGTCAGAACCGATTTGACAGAACTTAATAAAAACACGGAATACCTATTAACATAACTACTATTAAAATTTATGCACCAACCACTGAAGTCAATGATGAATACATTGAAGAATTCTACCAACTTCTACAGTCTGAAATTGATCAAACATGTAATTAAAATATATTGAAAATTACTGGTGATTGTAATGCAAAAGTTAGAAGCAAAGAGGAAGGATCTGTAGTTGGATAATATGAATGTGGTGATAGAAATGACACTGGAAATGGCATGATAGAATTTTGCAAGATCAGTGACTAATTCATTGTAAATAACTTTTTTTTTTTTACAACATAAACAGCAACTATATGCATTGACCTCACAAGATGGAATACATAACAATCAAATTGACTACATCTGTGAAACAGACAACAAAGAAGCTAAATGCCATTAGTCAAAACAAGGCCAGGAATTGATTGTTATTATTATTGCTAAATGATATCGAGTCAGTTCTAACTCACAGCCACCCTGTATAGGGTTTCTGAGGGGCAGCTAATGGGTTTGAACTGCCAGCTTTGTAGCTCACGATCTACTGCTGATACCATAACACCACACCAGGAGTCCACATCAGGAGCTGACTGTAAAAGTCATTTCCAAATTCAGGTTGAACTTGACGAAAATTGTAACAAGACCATGAGAGCAAAAATATGACCTTGAGTATATCCCACCTGAATTTAAAGACAATGTCAAGAATAGATTTGACTCTGGACACTGTAGATCAGAAGAGTTATGGGTGACATCAAGAACATAATACAGGAAAAAAGCAAAAGGTCATTAAAAAGACAGAACAGAAAGAAAAGACCAAAGTGGATGGCAGAAGAGACTCGGAAACTTGCTCTTGAAACCAGAGAAGCTTAAGTGACCAGAAAAAATGATGAAGTAAAATTGCTGAAGAGCACATTTCAAAGAGTAGCACTAGAAGACAAAGTAAAGTAATGAAATATGCAGACTTGGAATTAGAAAATCCAAAAGGAAGAATATATTCAGCATTTCTCAAGCTGAAAGAAATGAAGAAAAAAACCTCAAGCCTCAAGTTGCATTACTTAAAGTTTATATGGGCAAAATACTGAAAAATAATCAAAAGAAAATGGAAGAAATACACAATCACTGTACCAAAGAGAATTGATTGAATTTCAACCATTTCAAGAGGTACCATATGATATTGATACGTAATATGATCAAGAACAGGTGATATTTGGGACCATCAATGGAGAAGAGTGAAGAGTGGAATCCTACCCAGAAAGGCAGTGAGGCCTGGGATGGAGGCAGAGAAGACAACGTCAAGAGATGGTGGGGCTGGGGGCTCGGGATCAGG
>NW_006408535.1:3259154-3264111 GCF_000296735.1 Chrysochloris asiatica
GAAATGATGGATGATGGAATAAATGTAAAGCTGATGTTCTCCCATGTAGACTATCACACAATTCACAATAAAACATTAAAATAAATAAATAAATAAAATAAAATAAGGCGGTGAACAAAAAAAAAAAAGAAGAAGAAGAAGGGACTGAGCGTCTTTTGAAACAGCACACCAAGCACCGTGGCCACATGTCTTCCAGGACATGCAGACATCAAGATGAGTGAGGTAGGACCCTGCGCAATAGGAAAACAGCCCAGGCCCTGGCGAAGAACCTGAACCAGGCCCTTCTGGATCTGTGTACTGTGGGTTCTACTCACACAGAACCCCCATCTCTGTGACTTTCTAGAGAACCATTTCCTAGAGGAGGAGGCGAAACTCCTCAAAAAGATGGATGACCACCTGACCAACTTCCACTGGCTAGTCAGCCCCCAAGTTGGGCTGGACAAGTATGTCTTTGAGATACTCATTCTTAAGCACAATGACTAGGAGCCTCCCGAATCCAGGCACCTGTGAGGTCTGCTCTACCTTCCCGAGCCATCCTCAGACTTCTGCCTGAACATCTCCCTCTAGCTACAAGGCAGTATCTTGTATCTTAACCACCTTGGGAGGCCCTCTCCCAAGCCTGGAACAAATGGAAAGAATAAAGTTTCTTTTTGCAACCAAAACAATAAAAGAAGAACAGGTGATACTGAGGGAAGAGAACCGAGCTGCACTGAAAGCATTGGCAAAAAACAAGGCTTGAGGAATTGTTGAAATACAAAATGAAATGTTTCAACAAAATAATACAGTTCTGGAGGTGCTCAAACATCTATGTCAAGAAATTTAGAAGACAGATAACTAGATAATCAGTGGTAAGAGATCTACATTTGTTCCCATTCTAAAACAAGGTAATCCAACAGAATGTGGAAATCATCAAACAATACCATTAATATCACTTGCAAGTAAAATTTTGCTGAACATAATACAACAAGGAGATGACAGAAATTCAAGTCAGATTCCAAAGAGGACATGCAACAAGGCTATCATTGCAGAAGGCAATGGATCTTGGCTGAAAGCAAGTGTATTTGTGCTTTATTGACTATGCAAAGGCATTTGACTTTGTAAATCATAACAAACTAAGGATAACATTATAAAGAACAGGAATTCCAGAGCACTAAATTGTGCTCATGAGGAGCCTGTACAGAGAACAAGAGTCAGTTATTTGAACAGCACAAAGGAAGATTTGTTTTTGTTGTTAAGTGCTGTTACGTTAGTTCCGATTACTAATGACCTTGTATAGAGTTTCCAAGGAGTGAATGGTGAGTTTGAACCACTGACCTTGTGGTTTAAGAAAGCCTCACGGTCGAGTGCTTATCCTACAATGCCACACCAGGGATATCAAATGGTTTAAAATCAGGAAAGAAGTTTGTCCGGGTTATATCCTTTTCACCATATTTTTCAACACTGAGCAAATCATCAGATAGTATGAAGAAGAACTTGGAATCAGGATTGGAAGAAGGCTCATTAACAATCTGCAATATGCAAATTGTGCAACCTTTCTTGTTCTGCAAAAAAGAACACTTGAGGCATTAACTAATGAAGTTCTAGTACTACAGCCTTCAGTATGGATTATACCTCAGTGTAAACAAAACAAAAATCCTTATAGTTTGGCTTTCATGTATTTGTTTTAATTTTCCTCGACATCAGCCTGAACAATTAATGGTCTGTTCCACAGAGTGCCCCTGGCTTATTTTGGCTGATGATATGGCGATTTTCTACCATCTCTTCATACAGATGTAGTCAATTTGATTTCTGAGTATTCCATCTGGTAAGGCGAGACTGTACTCACATTTGTATCATAGAAATTGTACTTTAAGACAAAAAGTCAGACTAAATGTAAAGATAAAGGAAGATATTTTGTTGCTGCTGCTTGCTTTGTAGTTGACTCTGACTCTCACTTCATTATGTATAGCAGAAGGAAGCATTACTGGGTCCTGAGCATCCCTCATCATCTTTTATATATTCAATCTCATGTTTTCAACGACTGTGCCAATTCACATCATGGGAGGTTTGCCTCATTTTTACTGACCCTTTACTTTACCAAACATGATGTTCTGGTATTTCCCAATGTTGTATCCAAGTTAAGCAAAAGAAAGTCTCACCATCCTCACTTCTCAGGAGCATTCTGGCTGTACTTCTTCAATATGGATTAGTTCGTTTTTCTGGGGTTCAATAGTATATTCAATATTCTTCACCACCACCATAATTCAAATGCAACAATTTTTCTTCAATCTTCCTTATTCAGGATCCAGCTGTCACATGCATTGTTGTTGTTAAGTGCCGTCGAGTCAGTTCTGACCCATAGCAACCCTCTATAGGGTTTCCAAGGAGCAGCTGGTGAGCTTGAACCGCCGACCTTGCAGTTCAAACGGCTTTACAGTCTGGCACATTAACTCACAGCACCACACCAGGACTCTGTCACATGCATATGAGGCAATTAGAAAGACCATGGCTTAAGTAAGGTGCACCTTTGCCATCAAGTTGACTTTAAACACCTTAAAGAGGTTTTTGAAGCAGATATTCCCAATGCAATTGGTAATTTGATTTGACTTCAGCTTCCATGTTGTTGTCAGGTGTCCTTGAGCTCTTTCTTACTCATAGTGGCCCTATTCAGAACACAACAATACACTGGCCTATTCTGTGCCATACTTACTATTATTACTATGTTTGAGACCATTGTTGCTACCACTGTGTCAATCCATCTTGTTGGGGGTCTTTCTCTTTTCCACTCAGCCACCATTTTACCAAGCAGGATGTCTTTCTTCAGGAACAGGCCCTTCCACACAGCATGTCCAAAGTTTGAGAGCTGCTTCCATGGATACTTATTATTAAAGAGGAGGATATAATAATGATAAAAAGAAGTCAATCC
This sequence comes from Chrysochloris asiatica, assembly GCF_000296735.1. Classification (NCBI taxonomy): domain Eukaryota; kingdom Metazoa; phylum Chordata; class Mammalia; order Afrosoricida; family Chrysochloridae; genus Chrysochloris; species Chrysochloris asiatica. The sequence continues at coordinate 3,262,060 of NW_006408535.1, forward strand.
TCAAGGAAAATGTGAATTATCAATGCTCTACTTTTAATAACATAGATCCCAAATACATACAATAAATACTGACAGTATTCAAAGAAGAAATACATAAATTTATGATCACAGTGTAATATTTTGACACACATCTCACAGTAAATATAACTGTTATGGAATGAATTGTGTTCCCATAAAACATGTGTTTTAAATCCTAACCTCTTTACTTGTGGTTATAATCGCATTTGGGAAAGGATATAATAAGACAGGGAAGAGTGAAGGATCCCATTTGAGTCAAACTCTTGTAAATATAAAATAGATTAAACAAACAAACTAAGAAGTATTGATAGAATAATATAGAAGTTAATACACATAGAAAGCTCCAGTGAACCAGGAAACAGAAGCTGACAAGACAAGGTCCTTCCTCCAGAGCCAGCAGTGAGAATGTCTTCCCTAGAGCCAGTGCTGTTAATTTGGACTAGTACCTTCCTAAACTGTGAGAAGATTTCTGTTTGTTAAAGCCATCCACTTGGGTATTTCTGCTACAGCACCATTAGATAATAAAGACAGAATTTGGTATCAGGAGTTTGGTACTGCTCTAACAATGGAATTGAGTAATAGTTAGAAGGTGGAAAGGTTTTAAGGAGTTTAACAGTAAAAGCCTAGATTACCTAGGAGAGACTTTAGGCAAAATTATGGATGTCAAAGGAAATTTTAATGAGGGTACAGAAGGAAGTCAGGAAAGCTATTGACAAAGTATCTATCATCCTAGAAAATACAAATGGTGCCCCTAACAGAGTATTGCTAGAAATGTGATTGTTAAATGTGCTTCTAGTGAGGTTTTCAAGAAAAATGATGGACATGTAATTGGTCAATAAGCAATAGGAAAAAAGTGATTCTTTTTAGGCAATAGTAAATAACTTGTCTGAACTGTGATCAAATGTGTGGTGTAAAGTAGAATTTTAAGCGATGAACTTGGATGTCTGGATGATGAAATTAAAGGAGTCATATGGTTTTTACTTGCTACCTATAGTAAAATATAACAGTAAAGAAATGGACTGAGAAATGAACTGAGCAAAATGAAACAGAATTATAACATTTGGAAAATGATGTACAACCTAAGGATGTTTAGCAGAGATGTGGCTACACAATCTTTTGTTAATGACATCCAGCCTGTATTGATGATCTAACCAATTATCACTGCATAAAACCCATCAGCTTAGACCTAAGGAGACAAAGAAAGAACATAAGGAAATATTGCTGTCTGTCTCTTAGAAACAGGCTAAATGAACTACATCTGATGTCCTTCAAGAAAAGAAAGAGACCATCCCTAGACCAGCTCCTAGATCAGCAGAATTATTGAAAGGAGGAATATGGGAAGTAGAGCATTTTAAATTTCAAAGGGTGGGGCCATAATCTGGATCTCAAAGGGAGGGGTCACAACCTCCTAGGTGTCAAAGGGTCAGATGCTCACTACTTTGTTCCAAAGTATCAGAAAGCTATTAAAATGTGTCTGGAGAGGAAGGCTGACACCGAAAGCTTTGGGGTGGGACTGATGTGAACAGGACCTTCCAGAACTGAAGGGGTAGAGTCACCACTCAGATATAGTAGGAGAATGGGGCCACCTAAAGCTGAGAGAGCAGATTTTTCATCCCCCTGGCCCTGGAAATGGAAGTAAGTCCAGGACTGACAAGTCTCCACCCAAATGGCCTGGGCAACATTCAGAGTGCAAAAGGCAAAACAATTGCTCAGATGATCCCAAAACACAAAGGATTATTTTGGGATCTAAAGTAAGCTGCTTTGCTGAGTTTTGTACTTGCTTGTTAAGTACTGTCAGATCTGTTCTAACTCATAGTGATCCTATGCAGAGGGCATCAAGAAAAGATGGAAGGAATAAACAGAGTCATTGTACCAAAAGGAAATGGTTAATGTTCAACCATTTCAACATGTACCATATGAGCAAGAGCCAATGATACTCAGGGAGGAAGTCCAAAATCCATTGAAAGAAGTGGCAAAGAACAAGGCACCAGGAATTGATGGAATAAAAATTGAAATCTTTCAAGAAAGTGAGGC
>NW_006408535.1:3266004-3274936 GCF_000296735.1 Chrysochloris asiatica
TCCATCAATGATGCCACCTGGCCAATCCATCTCGTTGGGGGTCTTCCTCTTTTTCTTTGACCCTCCACCTTACGCAGCATGACATCCTTCTCCAGCGACTGTTTCCTCCGGACAATATGTCCAAAGTATGAGAGACGAAGCTTAGCCATCCTGGTCTCCAAGGAGCACTCTGGCTGCACTTCTTCCAGAACAGATCTGGGTATTCCAGGGCCCAGAGTCAGTGACATAGCCACAGAGGACTAGAGTGGAGAGTGAAGCATCCAGTTGATAAGAAGAGAGGGCATATGCACAAGAGCACCCACACTTGCAGATAATACCCACTTGACCTGGCTTCAATGACTAGATGATCAGAGCTCAACCAGAAGAAGAAAGAAGAGGAAAAAAAGAGTAATCTGATACAATTGATGAACTTGACTTACACCTATGGATGCAGTAGCTCAAAAGAGGGCACAAATCCTTACAGCAAGAATCATTCCCACCCCCTCCACACATAGAGTAGACAGGGATGGGCAACTTGGACATTGGCTACCCAAAATGGGCGGGGGGAGGGGGGTAGCTACAAAGGCAAGAAGTGACTGGCTTACAAGCTTTCAAGAGGGAACCTAGAGCCAGGGGTCCTGAAGGAAGGCAGAATCTCCAGTGAGTAGTATCCAATCTGTCTAGGTGGAGCTGATAAAATGAAATGCAGATGGGTCTCTTGTGATACAGTAGTGAATAATTGTTATCAGGACTGATAGTGAGGGTTGGAAATGTAAAGGTTGACGTTTTATAGCAAGGAAGGGAATGACTAACTTTCCAGTCTAGGAGTGGAGGTCTCTGGGACCATCAACAGAGAAGAGCCAAGAGCGGGACCCTACCCAGAGAAGCAGAGATGCCTGAGATGAAGGCAGAGACGATGACGTGGAGTGATGGAGCAGGTCGTGGAGTGATGGAGCAGGTCGGGACTTTAGATCCAGAGAGGGAGAGCGACTGTGTGCTAAGGGGGGATGTAGGGGCAGGCTTGCAGGGTATACCGTTTGTTTGGTTGATGATGCATGGAGGGGATTGTAACCATGGCAATGAAATGATATACAATAGAATGAATGTAAAACTACTGTTCTCTCATGTAAACTATCATATAATTCACTTTAAAACTATCTATGGACTTGAAAAGAGATTAACAAAATATATAGGTGAGTCATATTTAAAGAGAAACTTTTATAATACATATCTCTGGCAAAGGGCTTATATTCAAAATATATTTTAAAAAATACTTCTGTAAATGTAAACATAAAAATATACTAAAACCATAACAAGATACCATTTTGCAAAAACCAAAATAAAAATAATAATATCAAATGTTGACAATGACAACTCCTATACAAGTTAGGGGTATAAGGTGCCACAGACACTTAGAATTTAGCAGTTTTTATCATTTTAAATGTGCTATCAGTGTTAAGTCAAATCCAGTTAGTTCAGACAAATAACGAGCCTATGTATACCAGAATAAAACACCGCCTGACTCTGCAACATCCTTCTATGTCTGAGCCCATAGTTGTAGTCACTGTGTCACTACATCTATCCTATTGTGTATTTAAATGTATGTATACAATTGTAAAATTTCATAGAGTTGAACAATTAATATCTGTTCATTCTATTGTTCAATATTAAGACATTTATAATACATTTTAATATAAATGTACCCTATGTCCCACATTTCTGCTCCAATGTATTTATAAAAGAGAACTGAAAATACTGGTCCACAAAAAGACTCGTAAAAATATGTTCATAATAGCCTTGTTCCTATGACCCCCAAACTGAAAAGCAACACTGGCACCCACTGACAAGAGAAAAGGAAAATATATTATATGTAATACAATGGAATATTACTAAGCAATAAAATGGAACAAACTACTAATATGCAAAATACCATTGATGAATCCAAAAGTACTGATATTGCTCAAGTTGTTGTTATGTGTATTCGAGTCAGTTTCAACTCATATCAACCGTATACACAGCAGAACAAAACAGCACGCTTTGTCCATCCTCACAATTTCTGTTACGTTTCACTTCATTATGTTGACATTGTGTCTACCCATCTCACTGGAGGTCGACTTCTGTTTCTCTGAGCCTCCATTTTACCAAGCATGATGCTCTTCTCCAGGAACCGGTTCCTCCTGACAACATATTCAAAGTTGTTGGTAAGTGCTGATGAGTGGGTTCCAAGTCATAGCAAAATCGTATAGCGTTTCCAAGGAGCAGCTGGTGGGTTTGAACCACCAATCTTGTGGTGCACAGTCCAGTGCTGATTCTACAACACCAGAGACAGAATCTAACGATCCTTGCTTCTAAGGAGTAATCTGAGCATACTTCTTCCAAGACACACTTGTTTGTTCTTTTGGCAATTCATAGTACTTTTAATATTTTTCTCCAACAACCTAGTTCAAATGCATTAATTCTTGACATTCACATGCATATGAGGCTATTAAAAATACTATGGCTTGTGTCAGGTGTGCCTTAGTCCTCACAGTGACATCTCTGCTCTTGAAAACTTTAAAGAGGTCTTGCACAACAGATTTGGCTACTGCATTATGTCATTTGATTTTTGACTGCTTCTTCCATGCATATTGATTGCAGATTCAAGAAACATGAAGCCTATGACAACTTCAATATTTTCTCCATTTATATGGATGTCATTTACTGATTCAGTAATGAGGATTTTCATTTTCTTTACATGGAGACACAATCCATCCTGAAGACTAGACTCTTTGATCTTCATCAGTAAGTTATTCGAGTCCTCTTTATTTGAATAAGCAAAGTTGCACACTCTGCATATTATAGGCTGCTAATAAATCTTCCTCCAATTCTGATGTCATGTTTTTCTTCCTATAATCCAGTCTCATGATTTATTTGCTCAGCAGACAGATTGAATTGTTTGGTTCTGACATATAGCAACCCTATGCACTACAGAAAAAAAACACTACTCTGTCCTGTGCTGTCTTCACAATTGTTGTTATGTTTGAGCCTATTGTTGTGCATAAAATACACAGGGTGAAAGGACAGAACTCTGATGCACACTTTTTCTGATTTAAACCATTCAGTATCCCCTTGTTCTGTTCGAACACCTGCCTCTTGCTCTATGTGCAGATTCCTCAACATTACAACGAAGTGTTTGGGAGTACCCATTCTTCACAATGTTATCCATAGTTTGTTATGTTCAACACAGTTGAATGTATTTGCATAGTCAATAAAACATAAGTAAACATCTTTCATGTTTGATCAAGTGGAGGGTCAGAGAAAAAGAGGAAGATCTGCAATGAGATAGATTGTCACAGTGGCGGCATCAATGGGCTCAAACATAGCAACGATTGTTAAGGATGGCACAGAATTGGGCAGTGTTTCATTCTGTTGTGCATAGGGTAGTTTGAGTTGGTAACAACTTGACAGCACCTATCAACAACAACAAACATCTTTCTGGTACCCTCTGCTTTCAGCCAAGATCCATTTGTCATCAGCAATGATGTCCCTTGTTCCACATCCTCTTCTGAATCTGCCTTGAATTATTAGCAACTCCCTGCCCACAAGCTACTGCAACCATTTTGAAAAATCTTCAGCAAAATTTTGCCTGCCTGTGATATTAATGATATTGTTCTATGATTTCTGAATCTTTCTTTGGGATGGGCAGAAATATGGATCTCTTCCAATTAGTTTGCCAGATAGCTTGTCTTTCAAATTTCTTAACATAGACAATTGAGCCTCTTCAGTGGTGCATAAGTTTGTTGAAACATTTCAAGTAGTATTCCATCAGTTCCTGGAACCCTGTTTTTCTCCATTTTTCTTCAATGCAGCTTGTATGTCTTCCTTAAATTCCATTGGTTCTTGGTCATATGGTATCTCTTGAAATGATGGAACATCAACCTATTATTTTTGGTTCAGTAACTGTATTTTTTCCATCATTCAATATATTGCCCATTCTGTTGTGTTGTTTTGTTTTTAAGTACTGTCAAGTCAGTTCCAACTTACAGTGGCCCTGTATAAGGTTTCCAAAAAGCAACTGTTGGGTTTCAACTGCCAATCTTGCAATTTGTAATACAGTGCTTATCCTATAGCCTCACAATAGGACTACATGGAATCCTTCAATATTGCAACTTGAGGCTTGCATTTTTTCTTCATTTCTTTCAGCTTAAGCATGTTCTTCACTTTTGGTTATCTAACTCTCCGGTCATCACACATTACATCATAATACTTTACTATGCCTTCTCAAGCTGCCCTTTGGAATTTTCTGTTCAGCTATTTTGCTTCATCCTTTCTTCCAGTTGCTTTAACTTCTCTATGTTCAAGATCAAGTTTCAAAGTCTCTTCTAATAACCATTTTGGTCCTTTCTTTCTTTCCTCTCTTTTTGATTACATTTGCTTTCTTCCTGTATGATCTTCTTGATGTCATCCCACAACCCTTTTGGTCTTCAGTCAATAGTCTAATGCATCAAATCTGTTCTTAAGATGATTTCTAAATTCAATAGGATATGTTCAAGGTTGAATTTTGGCTCTTGTGGACTTGTTTTAATTTTCCTCAGCTTCAGTTTGAACTTTCATACGTGTAATTGATGGTTTGTTCCACCATCTGTTCCTGACCTTGTTTTAGTTGATGATATTGAGCTTCTCCACTGTCTCTCCCCACAGAAGTAGTCAATTTGATTTATGTGTATTCCATGGTGAAGTCCATATAATCTCTGTTTATGTTGTTGAAAAAAAGGTATTTGCAATAAGTCATTGGTCTTTCTAAATTTCTAATTTCATATGATCTCCAACATTGTTTCTATCACCCAAGCCACTAATACATCCTCTTTGCTTCCAACCTTCACATTCCAATCAGCAGTAAGTAACAATGCATCTTGATTGCATGATTGGTCAATTTTAGAAATGAGGAAGAAGAATTCGGTGGAGTGCTTCAATTTTATCATCACTGGCTTTAGTGATTGGTGTATAAACCTGAATAATCGTGGTATTAACTGGTCTTCCTTGTACTTGTATTGATAATATCCTATCTCTGATAACATTGTACTTCAAGATAGATGTCGAAATTCCTTTTGATGTATGTAATGCAATTCTTCTTCAGTTTGTGGTTCCCAACAATGTAAACCATACAATTGCTTAATTCAAAATGGCCGATACCGGTCTATTTCAACTCACTAACACCTAGTGTATCTATCTTTAACATTCCATTTCATTTTTGCTGACTGCCAATTTCTGTAGATTCATACTTCGTACATCCATGTTACGATTATTAATGGATGTTTGCAGCTGTTTCTCATTTTGAGTTGTACCCCATCAGCAATTAGTCATATTTATATGAAATTCAAAAGGAGCCAAAATTAGCCCACAGTGTTAGAAATCAGAATGTGGTTCTATCTTGGGACAATGGAAAAAGAAGTATTATCTGGAAAGTTGCATGAGGAAACTAGCTGAAGAGATCAAATTGTTCCATATTACATCTTGTTTACTCAGTGTGGCTGTAACAGTAAGCTCAAACATAAAATGATTATGAGAATGTTGTAGGACTGGGTTGTTGTTGCTATTGTTAAGTGCCGTCAAGTCAATTCTGACCCATAGTGACCCTGTACAGGGTTTCTGAAAAGCAGCTGGTGAGCTTCAGCCACTGACCTTGTGGTTCAAACTGACTTTGCAATCCAGCTCATTAATGCATAGCGCCACACCAGAACTCTGCAGGACTGGGTATGGTTATCTTATGTTAAACATAGGGTCATTATGATTTTGAACTGACTCTACAGCACCTAACAGCAACATATAATTGTAAAAAATGTAATTGACTTGAACATTTAATACCTGTTATTTTAGTTTATATAAAATGACTAAAATTTATAAGTATTAATAAATTTCAGTAAATTTCAATAGATATACAATTATAGACATTTGCACCAATTACAATCATTCATTTCAAATACACATAAACATTTATTAAAATTGACTACATAATGGGCTTCTAACAATTACTACTGATTGAAATCATACAAGATTTGTTTTCTGACAGCAATAGAACTGAGCAAGAAATAAGCAACACAAAGATAACTAAAATTCCCAAACTTTTTGACATTAAGCAACAGACATCTTCAGAAAATATAAATCAAATGAAAAAGTTTAATATAATTAATATAGAGAAATTAGGAAAGACTTTTATTCAAAATATAACAAAAATTCAAAATATATGAAAAACAGACAAAATTTTTGTAGATGGAAGTATATATTCAGAAAGTAAGCAATTCTCATTAAAATAGAAAAATAAGAAAAAAATTAATTACTTAAGTTTATAGCTTTAGAAGGTTGAAAACAAGAAGAGTAAATTTAGTGTAAAATTAGGTTGAGAGAATAAACAATAAGGAGCAAAAATTATGTTTAAGTCGATTAAATAAATCTTCAACAAAGCACAACAAATCCTTAATATGACTCTTTTAAAGGATTATAAATTGATAAAATGCCGTTGTTGTTGTTAAGTGCCGTCGAGTTGATTCTGACCCATAGCGACCCTCTATAGGGTTTCCAAAGAGCAGCTGGTGAGCTTGAACCACCAACTTTGCAATTCAAATGACTTTGCAGTCTGACGCATTAACCAACAGTGCCACACCAGGACTCCAAAATACCATTAAGACTCATTAGGTAAAAGAATGAAAATGAGTATATTACTATTAATGTTGTTGAGTGCTGTTGGGTCAGTTCCAACTCATAACTACCCTGTTTTTGAGGAGAAGACAACGAGTTTGAACTGCTAACCTTGCAGTTAGCAGTCCAGTGCTTATCCTATAGTGCCACACCAGGACTCCATATCACTACTAAATCTACAGATGTTAAAAAAATCATAAACAAATAAAATTAACTTAAAAATAATATGAATACTTAAATGAAATGAATAAATTCCTAAAATAATAACACATACATAAACTTGTGAAAGTTAAATGACATAAGCTTTACTTATTAATAGTTCTGGTGGCAAAGTGAGTAAGCACTGGACTGCTAACCAAAAGTCCTGTTATAACAGTCTAGCTGCTTTGCTCCAAAAAGGTGGCTGTCTGTTTCCATAAAGATTTACTAGCTTGGACTCCCAGTTCTGCTCTGTGCTGTAGGAACAATCGTTATTACACAGAAACAACTCAGTGGCAATGGGTATGGTTTGCGATTTTACACCTATTAATGAAGTTGGATCTGTCATTAAAATTCTTTCAAGAAAAACTTATCCAGATCCAGATGACCTTTCCAGTAATTTTTTCCAAAAATTATATATTAATAATCTTATACAAACTCTTCTCTTCCAGAAAATCTAATTGAAAATCCAGCATTGTTTTAATAAGGACAACAGAACATTGATGCAAAGGGCCTCAAGAAAACATTAAAAATTAGAAAACATGTATCTCATTAATAAAAATGCAAATTCTAAATAAAACATTAGCATGTTAAATCTAGCAATACATAAAGAGAATAGCATCTCATAACCATCTTGGGCTTGTTCCAGAATGCAAACTTTATTTATAGTTTGAAAATCTATCAGTGTAATTTACCACATAATGGAATAAAGGGGAAAAAAACATATGGTGATCCCAAGAGATAGAGAAAAAACATTTGATTAAACTCTTCACTTATTCAACACAGAAATTCTTGCCTAAGAAGGAATATAAACTTCCTTAGTCTGATTTAGTACAGCTACAAAAACAGCACAGGAAACCTCATTGCAATAAAAATACACCAAAAGATCTCCCCATGAATTTAGGAACAAGACAAGGATTTTCTCTCTTATGATCTCCATTCATTACTGTGCTTGGTTTGAGCCTGGATAATAAAATAAAATGAGCATCAAAGGGGTTCATTATTTAAAAATTAGAAATTTGAAAAAAACACATAAATAAAACATTAAATTAATTATTGAAATTCCCAAGCTTACTAGATATTAATATCACTAGATACTAAGTCCATGCACCGCATCAACAGTAACAATTAAAATAAAAAAATTTTAAATTACAGTAGCACTAAGAATTTTGAAGTGGTCTTGAAAGTATAATTAGGAATTAAAGAAGACTTAAGTAAATAATAAGGCAATGATTTCTCAGACTGCATATTCAAAGATGTCAATTCCATATAAAGTAATCTACAAATTTAATGACATCTCATAAATTTCTGAGTTTAACATTGTCATTGTTTTTTAAATGGAGACACTGAATCCAAAAATTGGCATATGAATTTGAAAGGTAAGAATAGCCAAGATTGTCTTGAAGAATAAAAAGAAAGTCAGCTGAGAGCTGGCAGCCAGGAGGCAGACTTACAGAATGTGCCCTTTGGTGGTTTAAATTATTATACATGCCTGAGTGTTAAAAAAAAAAAAAGAGCTAAAATGAATACAGAGAAATACTGTTAACTGATTACCTGGAGGGGATTATAATCATTGTAATGAAACAAAGTATAGGATTTGTTGAATGTAAAACTGATGATCTGCCCTATAAACTTTCACTCAAATAAATCACAGTAAAAACTTTCAAAACAAACAAACAACAACAAAAAGCCAGATGATGTATACTACCAGATATATTCCATGAATTAGGATATCTTTGGCTAAAAAAATGACAGCAAGTCTTTTGAATCTTGGTTTCCCTGGCATACCATTATCAAATAGACACTGGAGGGGGAGAGAAAGGAATAGCCAGAAATATCACCATAGAAAGCTTGTAAGTCTGTCTTCTACTTATAACTGACTGGAATTCCTAAAATGGGGCTACAGTGAAGGAGGCTTCTTGTGGAGCCTCTGCATTACATAAGACTATAGGTGGAATCATGAACAGCATCCAGAATCTTCAGAAGTGGGAACTTTCCACTTGAAAAGACAGGCAGACCAGCCTGCAGCAGCTAGAAGAACAGAAGATACTTCTTGAAAGAAAGACTGACAGGAAAAATA
>NW_006408535.1:3275036-3276484 GCF_000296735.1 Chrysochloris asiatica
TGTGTTCTTTCACCATTCTTGTTCAATATGTATGCTGAGCAAAAAATACGAGAAGCTGGGTTCTATGAAGGAAAATGTGGCATCAGGATTGGAGGAAGACATATTAACAACCTGAGATATGCAGATGATACAACCTTGCTTGCTGAAAGTGAAGAGGACTTAAAATATTTACTGATGAAGATTAAAGAGTACAGCACCATACCAGAACTCACATATCATATCATAAAACATATGAAACTTTAAGTAACATAAACTCACAAGACGAATAGGTCAAAATCTATTTGAAAGAATGCAAAAAGCACAACCAACATTATAAAACAAATAATGGATAAACTTTCTTCATCAAATTAAAAATCTATGGACTTGACAATACTGCCCAAAGAAATTTACACATATAATGCGATCCCAATCCAGATTCCAATGACATTCTTCAAAGAGATGAAAAAAACAATTCCAAACTTTATATGGAAAGGAAAGAGACCCAGGATAAGCAAAGCACTGCTTAAGAATAAGAATAAGGTTGGAGGCCTGCCACTTCCCGACTTCAAAATTTACTACATGGCTACAGTGGTCAAAACAGCTTGGTAATGGCCCAATGAAAGGTACATAGATCAATGGAACAGAATCGAGAATCCAGAAATTAACAAATCTACATACAGGCAACTGATTTTTGACAAAACACCTAAATATATCGCATGGGGAGGTGATAGTCTCTTCAACTGGCAGAACTGGAAATGATATGCAAAAGACATTCACCTCACACCTTATACAAAAATCAACTCAACATGGATTAAGGACTTAAATGTGAATCCCAGAATTATGAAGGCCATCAATGAAAAAATCGGGACAAATGTGAAGGCATCAATTCAGGGAATACACAGACTACAAAACATTTTGAAAACCACACAAACAAAAGTAGATAAAATAAATGAGTGGGACATACTAAAAATTAAAAACTTATGTGCATCAAAGGACTTCACCAGAAGAGTGAAAAGGGAACCCACAAAAATGGGAAAAAATCTCTTGCAATGACACATCAGAATATTCTAAAATATACATGCAACTACATTTCTAAAATATACAGGAAACTACAACACCTATACAAGAAAAAGACAAATAACCCAATTAAAAAGTGGGCACAGGACATGAACAGGCACTTCACTAAGGAAGAGATCCGGGTAGCCAACAAATATATGGAGAAATGTTCACAATCACTAACCATTAGAGAGATGCAAATCAAAACAACAATGAGAATCATCTCACACCAACAATAACAGCAAAGATCAAAAATGTTGTTGTGGTTGTTGTTGTTGTTGTTGTCAGGTGCCATCAAGTCGGAACCAACTCATAGCGACCCCATGCACAGCACAATGAAACAATGTCTGATCCTGGGCCAACCTCACTACCGCTGCCACACTTGAGTCCATCAATGATGCCACCTGGCCAAT
>NW_006408535.1:3286023-3295179 GCF_000296735.1 Chrysochloris asiatica
CCACACTTGTAGATAATATCCACTTGTCCTGGCTTCAATGACTGGATGATCAGAGCTCAACTAGAAGAAGAAAGAAGAGGACAAAAAGAGTAATCTGATACAATTTGATGAACTTGACCTACACCTATGGATGCAATAGCTCAAAAGAGGGAACAAATCTTTTCAGCAAGGATCATTCCCACCCCCTCCATACACAGGGTTGACAGGGATGGGCAACTTGGACATTGGCTACCCAAAGTGGTGTGGCTACAATGGCAAGAAGTGACTGGCTTACAAGCTTTCAAGACAGAACCTAGATCCAGAGTGTGAGGAGGAAGGTAGAATCTCCACTGAGTAGTATCCAATCTGTGTAGGAGGGGCTGATGAAAGGAAATGCGGATGGATCTCTTGTGATAGAATAGTAAATAATTGTTACAAGTACTGATTGTGAGGGTTGGAAATGTAAAGTTAGATGTTTTGTAGCAAGGAGGAGAGTGATTGACTTTGCAGTCTAGGAGCGGTGGTCTCTGGGACCATCAAGGGAGATGAGCGGAGAGTGGGACCCTACCCAGAGAAGCAGTGAAACCAGAGATGGAGGCAGAGATGGTGACGTGAAGTGATGGAGCATTTGGGGACTTTAGACCCAGAGAGTGAGAGGGACTTTGTGCTGAAGACCTGGGGGCAGGCTTTTAGAGTATACCCTTTGGTTGGTTGATGATGCATGGAGGGGTTTGTAACCATGGCAATGAAATGATATAGGACAGGATGAATGAAAAACCATTGTTCTCCCATGTAAACTATCACATAATTCACAATTAAAAAAAAAAAAAAATGACAGCCAGATAATGGAACACCATAGAAAGCCCAGACACTTATGAAGACACATGGAATTATTTGACTTTTGATAATGAAGTCATTGCAGTAGAGTATAATGGAAAAATATAAGTCACATGTTATTAAAGTAGGACATTATTTGGGAATGAAAATTAATTAATTACAGTTAAAATCAATAAAATGAGTGAAACTTACAAATATTCTTTATGTTTCCATTGATATAAAGTTTAAAAATAGGCAAAAATTTTATAGCACTGAAAATCAGAATAATAGTTGTGTTTATAAGCAGGTTGTTTTACAAAAGGTATAAGGAACTCTTCTAGAGTGATGACAATATTCTATTGCCTATTATGAATATTACAAGATGCATTACAGGTAATCCTGATGTGCATAGCAATTGTACTTTTCTGAGCTTCTATAACATGTGACACACATGGGAAACTATGTATTGTTAAGTAATTATACTGCTTGATTCACCTGTCTGCTCATCTCCTCAACACTGTAAACTCCTAATATGATTTAAATAATATGAATCACAGGAAAAGAATCTAAAACTCAATGTTAAGTAGAAACCCAAATGATACATACTAAAGGAACATATAATAGATACAGAAGTAAGCAAATATTTTTAATGCGGCCAATTTAGTAAAATAAAATGAGATTATAGTTCACATTTATCTTATCTATGAACATTTAGCTCTTTCAATTTTCTGTTCATGAATCAGTAATCGCAGACTTATCTTAATAGTAATTAGTTAAGCAAATGTCATCTAAAAACATGAACTAAACAATATATAGAAAACAAAAACAAGGTCTACCTGCAAAAATTTAACCCCCTCAATAAATTAAGAATGTAAAATATATTGCTGTATGTTCCTCCACAATCCAAAATAATCTTATGTAAATATAAAATTATCACAAAAAAACAGAAACTTGTGAAGAATAGTACTCTGGAGGAAAAATGATGCTGAATTAGGGAAGACATAACATCCATTTTACATTTTATGTTTGTTTTTAGTCTACTGATACTCACATTCTGCACAGTTGAACCATTTATAGACTATAATTCAATATCTTTTCTAATGCCCTCATAGCTGAGCAACTATTATCACAATCTAATAATAGAACATTTTCCTTCCCCTAAAAATAAACTTGAAAAATCTAAGTGAGCATGGATTTGGCTATGACTTTTTAGATATAATACCAAATGCACAATTCATAAAAGTAAAAACTGCTAACCTGGACTTCATTAAAATTAATGTTTGGCTGTATGACAGGCATTGTTAATAATTTTTCAAAGCTCCAGACAAAGAAAGAGAAAATATTCCTAAAACAAACATCTGAAAAAGGATTTGTATCTAAAATATCCAAAAAAATTCTCAAATGCAGCAATAAGAAAACAAGGACCCAATTACAAAAGCAACAAAATATCTGAACAAACACTTCACCAAAGAAGATCTATATAGAAAATAAGCATATGAATTGTTGCTCATTTAAGGAACATCATGTATTTAAAATCCTGGTTTGGCCCTGTGAGTTAATGCACTGAACTGCAAAGTCACTTTGAACTGTAATATCAGCGGTTCAAGCTCACCAGCTGCTCCTCGGAAACCCTACACAGGGTTGCTATGGGTTGTAACTGACTTGACAGCACTTCACAACAACAACAACAAATTAAAGCAACAATGAGATACTACTACACACTTATCGAACTGGCTAAAAGCACAACATTGATATCACGAAATGCTAGCATGGATGTGGGGCAACAGAAGTAATCATTCATTGCTGGTGAGAATGCAAAATGGTACGTGCACTTATAAAATAGTCTGGAATTCTCTTACAAGATTAAGCATAAGCTTAACATGTGATCCAGCAATTCTTCTCCTAGGATTTTACTCAAATGAGAGGAAAACATATGTTCACATAAAAACCTGTGTGCAAATGTTTATAGTAACTGTTATTCACAATTACCAAAAATAGAAAGCAAATAAAATGACCTTCAATTGCTGAATAGCGAAAATGAAAACTGTGGTAAGTCTATACAAAGGAAATGAGTCATCAAGCCAGGAGAAGACATGGAGGAACTTTAAACAGATATTGATAAGTAAATGAATTTAGCCTGATAAAGTATGAAGATACCAACTATAAGGTTGTTACAATGAATTATGACTCTTCCACCTTGTTCTTTGTAACTCCCATCAAATTATTATGTTGCTGTTGTGTGAAGTGCTGTCATGTCAGTTCCAACTCATAGTGATCTCGAAGACATTAGCAGATATTGTGCCTGGGAAAGACATTGTGTGTGGTAAAGAAGACTCTGGATGATTTTCTTTTTTGATGATTTCTACTTCCATCCACCATCTGTCAGTTTGTCATATAGATGAATACGTTGCTGTGATGCTGGAAGCTATGCCATTGATATTTCAAGTATTCACAGGAGTGTCTAGCCTAAAGCAGACTAGGAAGAAAGGTCTTGCAATCTATTTCCAAAAAATAATCAATGAAAATCTTATGGATCACAACGGAACATTATTCATTTTGTTTGCTGAGGATATCAACAGGAAGCATTAATTTCTAGAAGTGGACAACTTTGGTATTTAGGGCCCAAGTGGATGAGAAAGTTCCACAAGGATTTGGATTGGCACAGTAATCTCAACAATGGACTCAATCATACTGGAGACTGAAAATGTCACAGGACCGGGCAATATTTCATTCTGTGGTACAAAAGGATCCTCATGAGTCAAAGCCCACTGATGGCCCTGCATAAATTTTTCTTCTGGCTTTTGTCTTTTTTAAGACCTCCTTAGGAGTCACTCTTAGATTGGTATAAATCTCTGATTTTCAACATTTATTTTGGAGTCCTGGTGTGGTGCTGTAGGATAAGCATTGGACTGCTAACTGAAGGGTCACAGTTCAAACCCAGCTCCTTGGAGACCCTATACCGCCTTGCTTGGACTCACTCCTAGATTGGTATAAATCTCTGATTGGTTGACATTTATCGATTTGACAGAACTTAACAACTTAATAACAGCAACAATATGCTTATGCCCCAGTAAGATTCTTACCCTTTACCATTGGTAGTATGGGTCTAGTTTGGAGCTTGATATCACATTACACATTTGTCTTGGTGTGATTAAATTGGCATTTAGCTAGTAGCTTGGCAAGTCTTTCTTTTATTACCCCTGAGAAGGTGGAGCTTGGATATACAGTCTTTAGGATTTCTAGAAATGACTGAAATACTGTTTTATCATCTACCTTCCTAAATGTCCTCTAGATCAGATTGTTCAGCAGTGTATAGTCAGAGATTTTGTTTAAGCCCTATATGCCAGTGAGACATTCACCTTATACTAATGGGTCTGTCTTAGAGACTGCTTTCAAGTCTGCTGAATTTTTACTCTGCTACCTCTTAAGTCTATGCAGCTTGGAATATGCACACAATCTTCCTGATCCCCACATTGATTGTGAATCCAGGAGGTGTATTTTTGGTTTTCCCTTTGGACCTACTAAACTTGTGGTTGCTTTGTCATGTTGGCTATATCAAAGTTTCTAGCCTTTTTGAATTGTCTTCCACTAAGATTTCCATTGTTTTTGACAACACCAGTAGAAAAGGAGTTCTCCAAGCTCAATTCCAAATAAAATCAGCTCCATAAGTGCTTGTGGCCTGAGTTTTCCCCTAAGCAGAACCTCTGCATGCCATTGCCACAATCTTCACATGACACTCCTACTGAGTGGGAACCAAATGTGGGCATCACAGGAAGAGGCAGTCCCTGTTCTTTCCAGCTTGTCCCTTCAAGTGGGTGTGGCACTTCCCTTACAAGTAGGGTCAGGGGAAATTAGAGCCCTCCTAGTGTGGTGCTATGGGCTAAAGCACTGGACCACAAGGTTGGTGGTTCAAACCCTAGACAGTGTTGCTATGAGTTGGAACCAACTCAACAGCATTTTACAAGAACAATTCCCGGCCTAGAAGTTCATTGTGGTGCAGATGATTAAGTACACACTTACTAACAGCTTGGTGATTCAGAAGAAATATTTCATGGCAATATTTTCCAAAATATTCAATGGAGGCAGTTCTACTCTACCCTAGATGGGGTCATCTTGAGTCAAAATCCACTCAGTGACAACTGGTGGCATTCTTTGCCTGTGTCACTTTGGTTAGAACTTCTACTACGAGAGAGGAAGTTAGACGAAAGAAGGGAGACCCTGCTCTTTCTACTCTGTGCATTAGAGCTTCTGTAACATTGGGCAGGGAGAGATGGAAACCACCAGTACCTTCTGAATTTAGACCACAACTCCCAGGTAAAGATTCCCACTGTAGGACTTCTGTGTCATGGAGCTAAGTGGTTGCAATTGTGGAGATTAATGGAATAAGTCATGTCTCAAATACCACAGACTCATTCTTAAGAAAATGTAAATTTTCTCCTAGGTATGATTTTCTGTTTGATGAATGCCCTTCAAGTACTTTTCAGAAACTTTAATGGTTGTGCTTTTGTTTGTTTGCCCTTTGAATTATTTTCACAATTTATTTTCTTGTTTTGCTGGGAAGAAGTACCGCTGAGTTCATAATTCTTAAAGTCGTCCAAGCAACATTCATTTTAAAATTTACATTATCATTTTGTCAATATTTAGGAAAATATTGCTCATTAAGTCTTAATATGTTTAGGTGCAATATATAACAGAAGCAGAGTTTTAGATATTACTGCATAAAATGAAAGGATCTTGCACTCAAAGCAAAGAGTAAAACAAAACATAAGCACACATATTTATTTGATATGGACTAATAGCCACTTTTTTATCAAATTGAAAACTCAATTTGATCTCAATGTAACAAAATAGGCAAGAAGAAAAATGATAAATTATCAAAAATGGTCTCTAATATTTTATTATATAGGGTCCTGGTATGGCATTGTAAGATACACACTGCACTGCTAACTGGAAAGTTCAACAGTTCAAACAGACCAGTCATTCCTGGAGAGACCTAGACAAGGTCACTGTCAGTCAGAACTAACTCAAAGGGATTTTCCAACACTACTTTATAGGTCCAAACCTGTTCCAAAGAAGGTATACATAGTCACATAGTCAAAATTCTATGGATAATTTCACAGGCTTTGTGGGTCTACTAAAGTCCATCCATGAATCACAGGTTAAAGATTCTTCTAGTTAAGGAATATCCCGAGAGTTTCGTGCAAAAACAACAAAATACTTCAGTTGCTAGCGTGACACAGAGATTGAAAGTTAAAAGAGTTTCCAAGATAGTTCCATAAGATAGATAAATAACATGTAAGATGTTTGTTACTTTAATGACTCTAATTGCCTATTTGCAAGACAAGACTAAGCACACAGGCATTCGATGAAATCAAATAATTAAAATATGATCTCTACTCATAAGCAGTATTTGATTAAGAGCTAAGTGAAATTTGCATTCCAGTGCTATTAGATGTCTGGTTGGAGTGCACAGAATTATCTTTATCCAAAAGAAAGCACTTATACTTTCATATGAAGGAAGGTAAAGTTTGAACAAATGGAGGAGAGGAGGAATGTTATCTTACAAATGACCCAGATAAACCAAAGGGAGGAATGAATCAAACACAATCTTGAATTTCAAGAAACAAAGAAACAAAATGCAGCTAATATTTGAAGAGTGCCAAACACATTTCTAAACTATGTAAAATGCATTAACTCATTCAATCCTAATAATTACTAGTACAATGTAATTAACATCTTAAGTTTAGAAATCAAGAGGGCAAGTCATGTAAGAGAGAAAAAGCTTGCTTTCAGTGGTGCAATAGAACCAGATTCTAAATATGAACAGATTCATTTAAATTTTAGATTAAGTAAAGAATACTATTAAGAATAAAGGAAAACATTAACACAACACCTCCAACTATTAGAAAAAGATCAGCACAGTAAGCCTACAGCCACCAGAAGAAAAGAAACAGTAAAGATTAGAGCAGAAATAAATGAAGTAGGAAACAGAAAAGCAACAGAAAGAATTAACAATACAAAAAATTGAATATTTGAAGGATTAATAAAATTGACAAACCACTGACATGTCTAACAAAAGAAAAGCAGAAGACACAAATATCAGGCATAAGGAAAAATATGGGTGGCATCACAAAAGAACCAATGGAAATAAAAGAGATAATAAGAGACTATGTGATACTGCAGGATAAGCACTGGACCACAAGGTTGATTTGAACTGTTAGATAGGTAGCTCAAAGTCATGAAGTGCTTCTCAGAAACCTAATACAGGGTTACTGTAAGTCAGAAATGACTCGACAACACTTAACAACAAACAACAATGAATAATTGTACTCTAATAAATTTGAAAATCTAGAAAATATGGAAATATTTTTAGAAAACAAAAACCTACCTAAACCAGTACACAGTGAAGTACAAAACTTGAACAGACCTATAACAAAAGAAGAAATTGATCATGTAACTGTAAAACTCTCTCTCTCTCTCTCTCTCTCTCTCTCACACACACACACACACACTCACACACACACACACAAAGTCCAGGCCCAGAATTCTTTACTGGTGAATTCTACAAAACATTCAAAGAAGAGATGACACCAACTTTACTCAATCTATTCCAGAACATAGAAAAAGACTGAAAGCTCCCAAATACATTTTATGAAACAAGCATAACCCTTGTACTAAAGCAGGGCAAAGATATAACTAAAGAGGAAAATTAGAGACCAATATTCCTCATAAACATAGATATAAAAATTCTCAACAAAATCCTTTCCAACAGAATTTAAGAAGATACAAAAAAAAAAAAAATCATGACCAAGTGGGATACAATCCAGTGATACAAGAATGGCTCAGTATGAGAAAAAACAATCAATGCGATCCACTAGATAAATAAAGCAACGGTAAAAAACTACATGCTCATATAGATTGATACAGAAAAGGATTTGATAAAATCCAACATCCACTTCTAATAAAAACACGTAACATAGTAGGAATTTAATGTAAATTACTCAATATAATTTAAAGTACATATACAAATAAAATAAGGAGCTCTGGTAGTGTAGTGGTTACAAACTGGGCTGAGACCCGCAAGGTCAGCAGTTCGAAACTACCAGCCGCTCGAAGGGAGAAAGATGAGGCGATCTGCTCCTGTAAAGATTTACAGCCTCGGAATGCCTGTTCAGGGTCGCTATGGGTCGAAACCGACTCGACAGCACTTAACAACAACAACATACAAATAAAATAGACAACATTAACTGAAAGGAATCTCTTTGTGAACAGGAACAAGAAAAGGATGCCCTTTATCACCAGTACTATTCAATATTGTGTAGGGAATCTTAGCTAGAGCTACAAAGCACAAAAGGGAACCTAAAGGCATCCAGATTGGCAAAAAAGATGTAAAACTTGATTTGTAGATGACATGGTCCTATATATAGAAAAGTCACAAAAACTCAGCAATAAAATTATTGGGACTTATTAAAACATTGAATAACATCACAGGGTACAAACTCAATATACAAAACACAGTTGGATTCCTATATACTAAAAACAGAGCTCTGAAAAGAAAATTAGGAAAATGATACCATTTACAACAGTCACACAAAAGTTTTAAATATTTAGGAATAAATCTAAATAGAAAAACAAGACACCTATACAAAGAAAACTACAAGAAACCAAAAAAGACTTACAAAAGTGTAAGAATAGGAGGCGGGGCTTGATGGCAGCTAGGGTGGAGGTGCAGTGAAGTTCACCATCAGCCATACCACAGAATACCAGGCAGAGCTCCAAAACTCGGAACCACAGAGATAGGAATATTCTAAAAGTTTGAAGGCTTACAGCTAGTGCAACTTGAAGCTGAAGTAAGAAATCACGTACTTTTGAATTGGCCGGGCTCGGAGGCCCAGAGCCGACATCTTGGGTGAGACCAAATGGCAAGAACAAGCAGGGAGCAGAAATACAATGCCACAGTAACCTTGGAGCAACCGTGGACAATACTCTTTG
Source organism: Chrysochloris asiatica (assembly GCF_000296735.1). Lineage (NCBI taxonomy): Eukaryota > Metazoa > Chordata > Mammalia > Afrosoricida > Chrysochloridae > Chrysochloris > Chrysochloris asiatica. The sequence goes on from NW_006408535.1 coordinate 3,294,811, forward strand.
TTGGTTTTGCTCTGTTCTGATTTTCTTTCTTTTTTTTTTGTATCTGGTCATTGCCCCCTCCCCCACTGTTTACACAGCTCCATTCTGGTGACTAGAGGGTGGACATCCCCCACCCTCACCACTGGTGGGTTCTTCTGCCACGCATGCGCAGAGATACTCTCAGCCCAAGGGCAGGTCCCAAATGTTTTGTTTTGTTTTTAAATATGGGAAAGACTAGAACAGGGCTGTAGAGAGGGAAAGAGAGTTTAAAAACAAAACAGGCCAAAAATTAAATAAAAGCCTGAGGTATACCATAACAACCAACACTGGCATTTTGAAATCTCTCAGGCAGTTTTGAAAGCAATCAAAAATGAACAGGAGTAGCAGTAC
>NW_006408535.1:3309089-3321269 GCF_000296735.1 Chrysochloris asiatica
GTGGTGTTGGAGGAGAATACTGAAAGTGCCATGGACTGCCAAAAGAACCAATAGATCTGTTTTGGAAGAAGTGCAACCAGAGTGCTCCTTGGAGGTCAAGATGGCTAGGCTTCGTCTCTCATACTTTGGACGTATTGTCCGGAGAGAACAGTCGCTGGAGAAGGATGTCATGCTGGGTAAGGTGAAGGGTCAGAGAAAAAGAGGAAAATCCCCAACGAGATGGATCAGACAGGTGGCATCGATTGATGGCGTCAAGTGTGGCGGTGATAATGAGATTGGCCCAGGATCGGACATTGTTTCATTCTACTGTGCATGGGATCGCTATGAGTCGGTTCCAACTCTATGGCACCTGACAACAACAACAACATAGGAAAGATAAATGGCTCAGGACCAGGCTGTGTTTCATTCTATTGTACATAAGGTCACAATGTGTTGGAACCAACTAAACAGCTGCTAGCAACTACAACAACAGGGGATAAAACCCAAAGTACATGTATAACTAACAATAGATTTATAAACTGCCCTCTAAGAAGTTCCTATAAGTAAGGACTTAATAGCTGGTCATGGTGCAAATGGCTCTCTAACTAAAAGGTTGGTGGTTCAAAACAAACTCTGAAGGACATGTCTGGCAATCTGCTTCTGAAAGGTCATAGCCTTGAAAACCATATGTAGCAGTTTTATTCCGTGTTCAAGACACATGAGTTTATCATGAGTAGGAATTAACTGACGGCAACTAGCGTAGTGGTTACGAATTGGGCTGAGAACCGCAAGGTCAGCAGTTCGAAACTACCAGCTGCTCTGCGGGAGAAAGATGAGGTTTTCTGATCCCGTAAAGATTTACAGCCTTGGAAACCCTGTTCAGGGTCACTATGGGTCGAAACCGACTCGACGGCACTTCACAACAACAACAACTAACAATAATAACAAAATGGAAAGGCAGTACAACTTGAGGAGAGGACAGATAAAAATCGTTCACAAACATTCACTTGCCCAAGATCAGTATAGGGAAATTTGTTTGAAAATTGAGTGTTCGATGCAAATATCAACTTGTTTAAGAAGGATGTGTAAAGATTTTCCTAAGTTTTCTCTACATTTATTTTCAATATGTATATTAAATATAATAACTGAATTAAATCAAATAGTTCTAATAAGATCCTCTGATGTAAACTACAGTAATGAAATTAATACTAGGTCCTGGTGTGGCACTATGGGTTAATGAGCTGGACTGCAAAGTCTGTTTGAACCAAAAGGTTGGGTGATGCAAGCAGCAAAGGGCTCAAGTGTAACAGCAATTGTGAAGCTATTGTCAGATAAGGCAGTGTTTAATTCTGTTGTGCATAGGGTCTCTGTGAGTTGGATCCAACTCCAGGGCATCCAACAACAATAATGACATTTATACAACAATTACTATACTCCAAGCACTATTCTAAGGATCTCATTTATATTAATATATTCACTCCTCAAGTCACCAAATGAACTAGAAACTATTATTATCCCCGTTTTGTAAGTGAGAACATTGAAGCAAAGAGGGATTAAATAAATTGCCCAAGGTCCTACATCCTATAATGATCCAGCTGTACAGTAACAAAATTAAAAATCGCAGCCTCATCATGAAGTTTCTCATGCAGAGATCTAGGACAGATTGAGGCAGCTATCTATTGAGCCCTAATGAGCATGGTCAAAATGTCCAATACATAATACAGAAGGGAATTCATATGTTCAAGAATCACTAATCATCAATTTTAAAAGGCTGTAACTGTCAGGATTCATGCATGGTAGTTGTCAGTAAAGGTCAAGACTAGAAGTCACAAGAGTCAGTACCAATTAAAAGAAGACAGAGGAAACAGACAGTTGTCCAAAGCTAGAGGACAACTAGGAAATGTTGCTTAACTGAAAGAGTTTTATAGTTAAAAATCCAGATATTGGGAGTAGGTCAAGAATCAGGAAAAAGGAGTGCTCAAATTCATAAATCAGTCCAACACTGATGAGTTCCACCCCCCAAAACAGCAATGAACAGATTCTAGAAAGGACAGGAGTACTGGTGTGCCACTGTAGGTCAATGCGTTGTACTGCAAAGTCAGTTTGATCTGCAAGGTTGGCGGTTCAAGCTCACCAGCTACTCCTTGGAAACCCTATACAGGGTTGCTATGGGTCAGAACTGATTTGATGGCACTCAACACCAACAACACCAACAACAGAAAGGATAGGAGGTGGAGGAATGAGCACACAGCTCAGTTCTAGAGTTGCACAGTTCATGTGGCGTGTAGTAGTCACTATCTACATGGGCAACTTAAATTTTAATTAATTAAACTTACACAGAACTGAATATTCAATTCATAAATCATACTAGTCACATTCAAGTGTTCAGTATCACATGTGGCTTTTGTGGTTGTTGTTACGTGCTGTCAAGTCGGTTTAGGCCCATAATGACCCTGTATAGGGTTTCCAAGGAGTAGCTGGTAGGTTTGAATCGTGGTTCAAATTGACCTTGCAGTCCAGTGCATTATCCTACAGCGCCACACCATTACTCCTCACATGTGGCTATAGCTACTCTATTAGCACTGCTGTGTACTACACAGTTTAATTAGAAATTCCCCTTGCTGGATATAGGGTGAAACTGTTGTTTAACCTCAAGTTTTAGCAAGAGTTCACATCAATCCTGCTATGTTCAGTACACCCATGAGAAATTAAGAAATGCATAATCAGATGAAAGCAAAACAAACAAAGAAACAAACAAAAAAACAAAGCAGGAAGAGCTTGCACTGCAAATTGAAATCCCATCATCATGCTTTTCTAAACTAGCAGTTCATTATGCTTGGTCTAATTTGATCCTTTCTATCCACATGTTTCTTTTAATTACAGTACTATCCATAGACTAGAAACAATTTAGAAAGTGCAGTAAGAAACAAGAATTTGACCATCAAGGGAGAAGAGCAGAGAGCAGGACCCTACCCAGAAAAGCAGTGATACCTGAGGTGGAGAGATGGAGCAGTTGGGGACTTTAGACACAGAGAGCAGAGGGGCTGTGTGCTGATGACCAGGGGGCAGGCTTGGAGTGTATACTCTTTGGTTGGCTGATGATGCATGGAGGGAAATGTAACCATGGCAATGAAACGATATACGATAGGATGAATGTAAAACTAATATTCTCCCATGTAGACTATCACATAATTCACAATAAAACATTAAAAAAAAAGAAAGAAAGAAAGAAAGAAACAAGAATTTACTCATTCTATAAAAGTCAATCATTTTCAAACAGTCGCTATGACCATACTCTCGTAAAGAAGTATCAGGAGTACACTATAAATGTATTTAGGTCTTTATCAGAGAAATTAATTATTCAAATTGAGGAATCCATTTTTATATGCAGATCTAATTGAACTGGGTCTTGCTCATCCTCCTCTTTACTCCTATGTGGCGCCTCTCATCTCTATTTTCTTACTCTGGGCTGTTAAGTAACAACTAAGCAGCCATTTTGTTGCACCTTCTACCCAATAGAAAGGTTTAAGAGGAACAAGAATTTCCTGCTGGACTTTTGTTTCATGTAGCTGAAAAGTTTCTAAAACCCAAAATTGAAATTTTTAAAGATTGGAATTCTAATTAGAAAAATAATTTTTTTCATAAGTTGAATATTAACTTGAAACACAATAGGAAGAAAATGTAAACAACTATAACATGATCTATTTTGTGATGAACAGATGTAGTCACGACAATTTGAGATATTCATTTCAAATACAGACAGGCGATCACCTTTAACAATTCGTGTGAACCAGTATAAGAATACTTCAAGGAGGGGACTGTAACCATGGCAATGAAATGATATACGATAGAATGAATGTAAAGCTAATTTCTCCCATGTAAACTGTCACATAATTCACAATAAAACATAAAAAAAGAGAATATTTCAAGCATTCGAATCATCAGTTTCCATTTCATAAAAAAAAAAGGAAATAGTCATAGGACTCAGGAAAGGATTTTTAAGATTTTTTTTTTTTTTTTAAATCATGGAACTCTTCCAAATGATCTTTAATGTCTTGTAACCACAATCTCTATTTGGGACTGTGACAAGATCAGAGAACGAGGAAGCACAAATTAAGCACATCACATCAATTTTCTTTCAAAGACACCTAGAGTCAGCCTGATTAAAAATAATTTTAAAACCTGTGGGCTTTGTGATTTCTGGGGTTTCTTAGTTCTTTTCAATTAATGTTATTTCTTACATGATCAAACCAAAATGTTCATTAAATTTGGGGGAGAAATAGAATTTTAAAGAAATCTCCCTACTTAAAATATCCATGACCTAATATCCTATCAAATATATCTAATATTGGCAACAAATATTCCTTGATAATAAAGCAACAACTTCAATTTTATACAGATTCAATAACAATGGTAAATATAACAGATGTGAAAAATAAATTTTAACATGTCTTTGTAATTTGGTTTTATTTCAAATTGGAAATGGACATCATAAAATTGAGAAATGCATTTTCTAATTTAGGTGAATAATTGGTATCACTTCTATACTCTAAAACTGAAGTGGAAAATTTCAAACATCCTTTATTCTCTACTATGTAGATCCCTTCAGCTTTTTCCATTACAGGTTTCTGAAAAAAATTAATTGCAGATTAAAGCTAAAAATTTCAGAGCAGAAGGAAGCAAGAAACTAAGCATAATTCTAGGGTAGAAATCTAAACACTTGGACTGAAAATCCCTCCATGCTATGAGTTATAATTTTTTTGTACTTTGATGTTTATCATTCTTATCTGCATAAAAATATGTCTCACTGCTTAATGATTAACAATGTTAATCAAAGAAATGAAAAAGTGCTGGAAGAAAATGCCCAGGTGGGTTTCTATACCGCACGTAGAATAGATTAGACAATTGTAAATCCGATCCAATTATAATGTGCTATAATTTCTCTAGAAGCTACTTCTTACCCTTTCTTTCTTAGATCCTCACAGAAACTCCTAGTGGAATAGGCTGTTTTCCACTTTGTCTTCTTTAGCCTCTGTCTTAATTTCCCAAGGCTGCCATAACAAAATAAAAATGGGGTGTTTTTAAAGACCTGATTTCATTTTCCCACAGTTCTGAGGACTAGAATTCCAAATCGGAGTTTCAGCTGAACAGATTCATTCTTGGATCTTCAAGAAAATAATTGTTCCATGACATTCTTTATTTTTTTTTTTTTGTTTTTGTTTTTTGCTCTTTCAAAGGATTTATTTGCTACAGAGTTTTTTGAATCTACCAACGAGATGTACTCAGCAATTTTAAGGCTTAAAAAGGGTTTTGCTCACTGCTTCAATATTCAAACTCAATTATTTTTGCCATCATTTGTTATGTTTCGAAGAGGCTAGAAAAAACCTAGGATCTATAGAATTAGATGTCTAAAAATAGAAAAAATGAAAAAAAAAAAAAAAAAGAACATTTCAACATTCTTCATTTGGACAGGTTCTGAGTTGGAGTACACATTCATTTGCAAAAAGAACTATTTTATGTCAGAAATAGTGTATTTTTTGTAACTACAGATTCTGAACTTGTACCTAATGAGTGAGGATTTCCAGGCACTGGATGAGTAACAGAAGAGAAGCCATTCATTTGGTCAACTGGCTTATTTAGAAATATCTCTTAAACTCAAGCCTCCTGAATCCCAATACTTTTTTAAAACAAACAAAAACTTTGCCTGCAAGATGACACATTAAAGCATTTGTTGCTTATATGAATGTGAATAAGCAATTCAGAGGTGCAACTGTGAATCTCTGGAAGGCTAGGGAAGCTGCCACTTTGCACTTGTTGTGCCCCAAAGGCAATGCCACCCTAAGAAGGTGTGAACCCCAGCAGCTGCTGGATGGGTTTAAACGGCCACTCATCCGCCTCCAGCTCTTCTACTAAACCAGCTAGTTTTTCCATCCCAGCAACTTGCTGATCATGTTTCACCTGTTTAAGTGTGGATGCCACCTGATAGCTGAACACCAATTCGCAGAGGAATCTCTCAGAGCCATCTTCTAACATTTCTCCAGCTCCTTTGGGGTAGGTGAACAAGGCTTTCCGTGGTGGGGCAAGGTCTGAGACACTGAAACCAGATCCAGTGACAGAACTTCCATTGACCCCACCAGCTGAGGAGGAGGATGAAGAGGCAGCCATTTCCTCTTTAGGAGAACTCTCACTTTATTAGCTTCTTGCTGTAGGAGTACAGGCAAGAGATTAACCTCTCCTTTTCTCATTTGCCTTATCTCAACGGATTTGGCACTTTCCCCGACAGCCCCGCCCCGAGCCATTCTTTAGTTTTTGATGACTGCTAGAAATTCTTGGAGTCCTGGTGTGGTGCTGTAGGATATGCACTGGACCATAAGGTTGGTTTGAGCTGCAAGGTAGGTGGTTCAACGTCACCAGCCACTCCTTGGAAACCCTATATAGGGTCACTAAAAGTCAGAACCAACTCAAAGGCACTTAAAAATAATAACAAAAGCTGACAAATCTTGGTTTTCCTTTGCTGCTTAGAGATATATCTTCATATAGCATCCTATTCCTGTGTGTGTTGTATTTATTCTGTGTCTGTTTTCCCCTTTTAATAAGAAAGTGCTCAAAAGAAATTAAGTGTAGGACCCACCAAACATAAGTAAGAATTGATAACATACACAGGGAAGGACCTTATTACCTCAAACAAGGTCACATTCACAGGTGCTTGAATGAGAACTTCAAAAAATCTTTTTTGGGGGAGATAATTCAATCCATATCCCCTTTCTACACAAATTTTCTCCATTACAGAAAATCATAGTTAGCCTATCATTGGACTCATACTGGTCACAAGTACCTGTCTACATAAAACAACATTGGAAATCAGACATAACTAGAATTCTCAGAGAAGCTATGCTCACAAAAAATTAGAAAAGCAAGGCAGATTTAAGGATAAGATTTTCAAACTTTCTGTTCTTGGGAGACACGTATCAATACGCAAAACGCATACTTTGAAGAAAACAAGCATTATTTTATAAGTAAAATAAGCAAAACAATTTAGTGTCAAATTATCATGCATGAACCAGCTAAAGGAAAAGTGATGGATCACTGGTACCCGGACATTCTCAGTTACCCTGCAGACAGAACTACTGTCATCACACACAACTTGTCTGTCTTTTCATGTACTGATCATCATTCGCAACCAGTTAAGAAGAAGAATCCAATCCAAAAATAATTTAAAAGACTATCTTACTGTAGGAAAAGTAATCACATTGTATTGAATGTATATTACGTAATTTTTATAAACTTTTTTTTTCTTTATGACACTGGATTAGAGAGAAATTTTCAGACTGTTTTAGCACTAACAGACTCTGATTAAATTAAGAACATTGTGGCACTGTGGGTTAATGCACTGGACTGCAAGGCTGATTTCTACCAAAAGGTTGGTGATTCAAGCTCACCAATCACTCCTTGGAAACCCTATACTGGGTTGCTACGGGTCAGAACTGACTTGACAGCAGTTAACAACAACAACAACAGCAGTAATAAGACAACCAAGAAGGACCTGCCAGTAGGTAAATCTCCAAAACAGGTTATAATCACCAAAACCTGCTTTAAGCAATGTTCTCAATTCTCTGTGAACAGTTACAACTAGGCAAATAGTATACATTTGGCATTTTGTAAATACAATTTATGTATTAGCTATTTTTTGGATCATTGTTAAGCTAAAGATATAATATCACTCATGAAATTTGGCAACTGTATGAGAGAGATTTTAATTCCATGTCTCACCTACATATGATTTGCAAACACTTGTAAGGAGACCTTAAATTTGTAGTTATACTTCTGGGAATGATGGAAGGTGAGCTGAAGGAGGATATTTTCACAGTGTTTATAACACCTGAAAATGTTAGGTGGAAAAAAGGAGGGGTGGGAGAGAAAAACGGAAACCATTTCAGCATGATCCCTACTATGAATACGTTAACAACTCCAATTCAAAGGAAACCGCTTTGGGCGCTTAGGCATATATTGGTCAAATTATATTCCCCACACATGAAAGATGTTTTTAACTACAAATGACATTTTGTAATTTTATTTGATTTTAACAATTTTTGTTATTTTCATATTTATATACACTATCTGTTTAAAGTAGACTGAACAAGTATGATTTGCCGTTTATTTTTCAAAAATTCTTTTTAAGAAACTAGCAACTGTTTCCATGCTTTCTAGCTCCAAGTTTATGGCCCACTGCACCACTTATACACACAGACACTAGAACAGCAAATTCCCTGCTACGTTTTCACTAGAATAGGCTATCAATGCACATGGACTGACAGGGTATACTAGAAGAATGAAGAGTAACACTTACAAGCAGCTACTTTATATGGAGTATGGCTTCACAAAGGGAAATTAGATTCCATTCAAGCTGGTTCTTCTTCCTTTCTTATTCTTCCCTATCCCCTCCCCCCCCCCCAATTATGCAGGCATCCTAGATACTCTTCCTTTGACATTTTTACCTAAAGAGCTCATAGTAGACATACAAAGTAGATGATTTGTTACACCTGTGTATAGAGAATGTAAACATGTCTTCTCCTATCTTAGCTTCTTAATTGCCGCTATGACAGAAATACCGTAAGTGGGTGTCTTTAACAAAACTTAATTTATTTTCTCACAGTTAGGACACTAGGAGTCCAAATTCAATGCAACTAGAAGGCTTTCTCTCTCTTTTGGAAATGGGTAAAGGTCCTTGTCTCTTTTCAGCTTTGTTTTTGGGGTCCTTGGAAATCCAGGGAACATCAGTCTTCCCTAGTTGGTTCTTGCTTGCTTCTCTGCCTAAGTGGCTCTTTTTTTTTTTTTTTCCTTAATCTCAAAATTGATTAGCTTACAACAGTCTACACTGAAATAGTTTCCTTAACATATCCAATGCTTTGGTGTTAGAATATTTATCTTGAGGGGGGCACATTTCAACCCATACTTGTCTTGTTGTCCTGTGAGGGTTTGCGCTGTACTTCATAGTCCTCATTTCCCAGGTTGCTTTCAGAGGATGCAGTGAGTGCTTTGTGGCAAGGAAGGGGTGTAAATACAAATCTGGTCTGTAAAAACAAAATCTGGTCTTACAATTTTCATACCAGCTCTGGTAGCGTAGTGGTTACGAATCGGGCTGCGAACCTTAAGGTCAGCGGTTTGAAACTATCAGCCGCTCCGCGGGAGAAAGATGAGGCTTTCTACTCCCGTAAAGATTTACACCCTCGGAAACCTTGTACAGGGTCGCTATGGGTCGGACCCGACTCGATGGCACTTAACAACAACAACAACAACAACATAATATTCTGATTTTTCCCCCTCAATAACACAATTTAAACACACAATTTACTTTAACAACCAAGTACAGGTTTTGTTTTGTGTGTTTATATTTGCTTGTTTATTTTTAAGTTCCTATAACTTTTGGAAAGATGAACCCTTTTCATTTCAAAATCTAGACATCATAGTGGTACTTATTTCTAATTGTTTCAATGACAATAAAATTATACCCCAGAACTATAAAGATCATTAATGAAAAGATAGGGACAAACTTAAGGGCTCTAATACCTGTCATACATAGACAACCAAACATTGCAAAGAATGCACAAACACTAAAATACAAAATAGATGAATGGGATACACAAAAGTTAGAAACTATGTACATCAAAAGATTTCACCAAAAGAGTAAAAAAAGAGCATACAATCTGGGGGGAAAAAAGTTTACAAAAAAAAAACCCAGAGAACACCAAATCCTGCTGATGGTGTGGAGAGACAGGGACCCTCCTATATTGCTGGCGGGAATGTAAAATGGATCAATCACTCTAAAAAATGGTATGGCACTTCTTCAGAAAGATGGAAACACAAATACTTTAATATTCAGCAATTCCTCTACTTGGTATATATCCACAAGAAATATGAGCCATCATTGGAAGAGTGAATAAACAAACTTTGGTTTATACACAGAATGGAATACTATGCTACCTTGAAAAACAATGATGAAGCTGCAATAACATCAATGAACCTTGAGAACATAATGCTCAGTGAAATTAATCAGTCACCAAAGGACAACAGTTGCATTAAGACCATTGCCACAAAAGCTTAAAAAATTATTTGATGGTTACCAGGGTTGGGAGGGAGAAAACAGTAAGTCACAGGTTAAGGGACAGCTACATGACAGCTCTAGTGATGGGGAGGGCAATATACAAGGAAAGGGAGGGCAATCCACAAGAAGGGGGGAAGATAGATGAATAAGAAAGATAGGGAAAGACTTAGGGAGGTATGCATGAGCTAAATGGAATAGAGGTAAACACTGATGTATAATCAACCTTGGAACAGCAGGTCTCTATGATACAGAGATCAAGACATAGTCTGAATGGAAAAAAGGAGGGGACACAATGTTAAGGTGCTTGATTGTCTTGTGGATATTGGTTTCCCTTGCTTAGTACTATAAAACAGAAATTTCAGTAGGAAAGAAAAGAATATTGGGAAATATGATTACAGAAACCTGATCAAGTTTCAGCCTATAACTGACTGGATAAACTAAAAGGGGTAGAAGAATTTACCCAGGAAAATAAATTTATTAAGCCTGTGTGGGGCATGGGGCTTTAGATGGAATCCTGAACCCCACCCAGAATCCCCTAAGGTGGAACAGTCCCACTTGATAGGACATATAGACCAACCAGGAGTGGCTAGAGGAACAGAAGATACTTCTCAAAATAAAGACCAGCAGGAAAAAAAAAAAAAAAGATCAGACTCTTTGGCTGTTACAAGATCAAGCAATCTGTTCACTTTAGAAACATCAAGGCAAGAAAAGTCAGTCCATCAGGGTAAAATCCCTTCTAAGACTGAAACTCAAAGGGAACACACAAGCAGGCTTACTATAGCTCACTGGTGAACACCCAAGTCTACTTATGTGTGGAAATGGGGGAAATGCATCAATGAAGACATGGGCTGAGTTTATCCATCTTCCATTGATACCTGTTGACCTTGAGATGAGAGAGAGAAGAGGAAGGGTTGGTTGGTCTGAAGTTTAAGGAGATGTGTGAACTCCGAAGTCCATGAACATTGACCTAGCCACTGGGGTCTAGAATTAATATTGAAGTGGCCAGCTAGTCTGAAGCGGGAGGAGTTGTGCAAGAACTCCCTAGCAGGCATATAGTATGCATTTGACCTAGCTTGGATGACTTGCTAACCAGAACGTGACCAGATGAAAACAAAAAGTTTGATACTGTGAGCAATGTTTAAGTGCTACAATTTATAGCTCTCTGCTCTGCTTATGGATGAAGTTGCTTAAAATTCCAACTGAAAAGGGAGGATCCTTCATATCAAAGATCAAGCTTGCCTCCTTTGTACACTGGGTTGATAGTGAAGGGCAACTTAGATTCGAGGTATAAAAAATGAGGGTCTATAAATGCATGAAGTGGCTGGCTTACAAGCTTTCATGAGTGTGCTTAGTTTCAGAACAAGGGGGTAATGTAGAATCCCCACTGAATAATTTTCCTGTTTTCCAGATGAGTATGATGAAAGGCGATGGGGGACAATGGAGATAGGATTTTATGATTCAATTGTGAGTAATTGTTATCATGACTAATTGTGATTGTCTCAACTATAAATGTAGAATATGTGAAATTAAAAGAAGAAGTAGTTAATCTTTTATTTCAGCAACAGAGGGAGGGGAGAGAGCATGAGTGGAGTGTGGGATCCTAACCAGAAAAGCAGCAACAGCAGAGATGGAGGCAGAAGTGATGGCAGCTGAGGTCTCTAGGCACATGGAATGAGAAAGGCTGTGTGCCTGTGGCTAGGAGCCTGGCTTGCATAACGTGCCCTTTGGGCATTTGAACGAATATGTATCTTCTGTGTCATATATGTACATCGAAAAAAAAAAAAGGGGGGGATAGAAGTAAATACTGTTATCTGACAGCCACCACTCATCTGTCAGTTTGTCGTACTGTGGTGGCTTGTGAGTTGCTGTGATTCTGAAAGCTATGGCACAGGTATTTTAAATGTCAGCAGGATCACCCATGGTGGAGAGGTTTCAGATGAGCGTCCAGACAAAGAGAGACTAGGAAAAAAGACTGACGAACTACTACCAAATCTTTAGTCACTAAAAACCTTATGAATAGCAGACAAACACTGTCAGATACAGGGCTGGAAAATGAGCCCTCAAGTTGGAAGGCACTCAAAATGCAACTGGGGAAGAGC
>NW_006408535.1:3324134-3325566 GCF_000296735.1 Chrysochloris asiatica
AAAATATGATTTGTTCAATGTAAAATTATCGTGTATACTTTCACTCAATTCAAAACGTTGTTGTCGCTAAGTGCTCATAACAATAATAACAACACAGTTGTCTTTGAAGTCCTTATGTGATGCTGTAGGATAATGCACTGACCTACAAGGTTAATTTGAACCACAAGTTCAGCAGTTCAAACTCACCAACCGCTCCTCAGAAATTATATACAACATCTCTAAGAGTCGGAAATGACTTCAAGGGAACTGAACAAAAAAAACAACAAGCTTTCCTATATATTTTCTGTTAGTTCAAACAAGAAAGTAAAACAAGAATCCTTCTTTAACCTACTTATCATTCTAATTATCTCCTATTTCCTGTCTTGCTTTCACAAGAAATCTTACTTGCTTTATTTTCCATTTCCTTTTTACTTGTGCACTACTTTAAAGTTTTGCAACTGGCTCATGCTGCCATCACACACTGAAATATATCCCTCTGGTTCTGAAACTCTAGCATGCAAAACCTGAATTGATTAAAATGCAACTCTTTGGATCATATGCCCCAAAGATTCTAATTTAAGAGTACCAAACTGGAGGCCCGGGATTTCAATAGGTATCAGCACTCCTACATTATTCTGTTATAGGTAATTAGGAATAATGTCAGGAATAACTAGCTGCCAAATCCACTGGAGACTTTTTTGTTCTTAACTGTATTTGACCTTTCTGCAATATTTGATACTGTAAATGATTCTTCCTTGCATCTCATTTTGGATGCTCAAGGTTGTTGAAAGGCTATCTCTTTAACAAATCAATTTTCAGTGAGCGTGTAAAAGCCAGTTAGAGACAATAGCTTCTCCCTAAAAATTTGCAGGCTGTTTGGACCACACCCTCCCCTCTCCTTTTGTCATTGTCTTTCATGAGATTCTCTTCCCTAGCCCATTTCTAAGGCTCAGCCTCATTAAATAAATAATTCAAACTATGATGAACAGTTACAATAGATGCTAAATACACCTATTATCTCCTGTGATAAACACAATGTGTCATGTTTTCCCTTCTCACAGCTTTTTGGTAGTTTGATTTTCTTTTGCATTGAAAAAAAAAAAAAATTGTCACAACTATCATAAGCCACTCTCATTACCTAGAGGCCCTTGCCCACATCCTACTCTCACTGTAAGAGATGGCTTTCCTGCTGGTCTTATTGGCACTCTTTCCACAACTGGGTGCTGCTCATACTGTGCTTCAAGTCACTTAACATCCTTTAAGGGCAGATTAACTTACATGCTGTCACCTCTAAACGGTGGGCTTGTTGAAAGGCAGGAGTTGTATCTATTATACTCTTTGTTAAGTTGTTGTTAGATGAGACTCACAGTGACCCAGTATAGGGTTTCCAAGGAACAGCTGGTGGGCTTGAACTCCCCTCCCCCTCAAACATACACACACACACACACACACA
>NW_006408535.1:3326281-3327159 GCF_000296735.1 Chrysochloris asiatica
GATAGATAGATAGATAGATAGAGTTCTGGTATGGTGCTGTGGCTTAATGCCCCAGACTGTAAAGCTATTTGAACTGCCCCTGGCTAAATAGTTCAAAATTTTTATGATGTACACATTATAAGTTTTCATACATATAAGTGAGGAAGTTTTGATATACATAAAAATGCATTCTTTGCTACAGATTGAAAGGAAAATTATTGAGAAAATATTGCAAGTTATAGATACTATTTTCAAAAGAGATATAACTCATTGCACCATCAATGAATTAATTCTTAGTCACCAGCTTCATTTGGAAAAGTTGCATATATTAATTAACCTGTGATTAAAGGAAGTTGGTACAAATGCCCAACCACACATTTATCAGAAATGCATCAAGTAAAATTACAGTTTAATTTTTTTTTTTTTTTTTTTGCCTTTGTAATCTTATAAATAAAATGCTCATCCTAGCTCATTGGGAAATTAGTCTGATATTTTCTCAAGGTCAAAGCTTCCTTGATAAATGTGTTTCCAAAAGTTTGTTCAAATTAAAAAATATAAACAGCTATTGTGTGTATAAGGTTAGAAATGATTTCTTGATCCTGGTGAAATGACGCACCGTCTTTCAGTACATGAACCTAAAGTAAGCTACATAGCATTTAGCTATGCTGTTGTTAAATGCATCAAGTCGATTCTGACCCACAGAGACCCTTATAAGGTTTTCAAGGAGCAGCTGCTGAGCTTGAACCACAGACCTTGCAGTTGAAATGATTTTAAAGTCTGATGCATTAGCCCACAGCACCACACCAGGATTCCTTATATAATCTGGTTGTTTTTGTTAAGTGTCGTCAAATTGGTTCTGACTCATACCAACCCTGTGTAGGATTTCCGAGAAGCAGCTG
>NW_006408535.1:3327899-3333093 GCF_000296735.1 Chrysochloris asiatica
ACTTTATATATATATATATATAATGCATAGACTATATATATGTGTGTGTAGGTTTTTTATTTCATCATATGATAAAAATATTGCCTAGTATATCATCATATGCGTTCACATATTTCAAATAGATGTACATGCTTCAACCACATTATTAAAGCTCCCATACATATCAAATTTTTTTTAGTTGTTAAGTGCCTTGAGTCAGTTCCAACACACAGTGACCTGGTATAGGGTTTATGGGGAGTGGCTGGTGAGTTTGAACCAACAACCTTGTGGTTTACGCAGACCTTCTGGTCAAGTGCTTATTATTCTATAGTGCCACATCAGGACTCCATTTTTAGTTACAAAGGAATTTTTTCTCACTTTACCTTATGAACTTCTTTCCTAATGAGCTAACTATTTTTATCTAGCCTACTTCTAATACACTGCATTTCTAAAGTTCTTCTGAGATAAGTCAGACCACAGTACTAATGCCAGTGACAACCACAGCAGACCTTTTACCATTTAAAGTAAAAATAATATGGATAGGGCAGATGTTGGCTGAACAGATTTTATGTTGTTGTTAAGTGCCATGGCATCGGTTCCAACTCATAGTGACCCTGCACAGGGTTTCCAAGGCTGTAAATCTTTACGGGAGCAGAACGCCTCATCTTTCTCCCGCGGAACTGTTGGTAGTTTCGAACTGCTGACCTTGAGGTTGGCAGCCCGACTCGTAACCACTATGCTACCAGAGCTCCTTATATAGTATCCTTCAAACCCTTATTGAAAGCACAGTTATAAAATTATTCATTTTAGGTCTTGTACTTTAACTGTGTTAATTAAATGAGAATATAACCTCATTTCCTCTCTAAAAACATTTCCAAAGAAATACAAAAACCGAAATACCATCCTGATTTCTGCTAATGGAGCTATTTCTGGGAACTAAGTGACCACCCAAATGTTGCACTGAAAATAATGCCAGTAGAAAACATATATGTTGTTGCTAGCTGCCACTGAGTGGCTTCCATGCACAACAGAATAATGAAACATTATCCAGTACTGCATCATCCACACAATTTTGATTAAATTTGAGCTCATTGTTGCAGCCACTTCTTCAGCCCAGATTCTTTAGGGTCTTTTTCACTGACCCTCTACCAAGCATGATGTCCTTTTCCAGGGAATGATCCTTCCTGGTAATATGTCCAAAACCTGTGAGATAAAGTCTCTCCATTCTCACTTTTAAGGAGGAATTCTGGTTGTATTTTTTCCAAGATAGATTTGTTTGATCTTTGGGCAGTCTATATTCAATATTCTTCACCAACACCATAATTCAAATGCATCCAGTTCTTCTGAAGATGAAAGATACAGAGTCTGGAAAATCAGATTATATTTTTGTTTCTTTCAGTTATAAGGTCCCTGACCTTTTGATTAAGTCTCTTTTGACCTCAATTTTCTTTTCTATGAAAAAAAAAAGAATAATAATGCCTGCCAAGTAACATAACTCAATGAATAAGAGTAGAAATTTTTTTTAAAAAGACTCCATATGGAGATCTCTGCAAATGACAAAATGATAAAATGAGATTACGTGTGCGTGAGTCAAAATATATTGTTAGTAAGGTTCCAGTTCAGCACAAGCATATTAAAAAAACAAACAAACATGCTTCTGTAATCAGTGAATGACTGAGGCAACTTCTCTCAGTAAGATACTTTTTTAAGCCTTCTTAGAGTACCTTAAAAAAAAAAAAAAAAGTACAATTAAAATAGATCTTCCAACGGAATCTGCTGAGCAAGCTTAGTTCAAGCAGAGAATTCAACTAAGAAGGTTATGATGATTATATTTTGAATTCCAAAGGGGTAACCTTGCAATCTGCAAATATACATTCACAGAGAACTGCTAGAGGTTCAAGCCCAATTCAGATGAGGACATGGAATGAGGGATATCATTGTTGATATCAGATAAATCATGGCTGAAAGCAGAGACTATGTTCACTTGTGCTTTATTGACTGCACAAAGGTTTACGATTATGTGGCTCATGACAAGCTATGGACAACTTTGTGGAGAAAGAGTATTCTGGAACACTTAATTATGCTCATAAGGAACCCTAACACAGACTAAGAAGCAATTGGTCTAGCAGAAAAAAGGGACAATGAATGGTTTAAAATTAGAAAGGTGTTTGCCAGGGTTGTATTCTTTCACCAGACTTATTAAATCTGTATGTTGAGCAAATAATTCGAGAAGCTTGGTTATATGAAGAAAAAAGTGGCATCAGGATTGGAGGAAGACTCATTAACAACCTGCAATATATGCAGATGATACAATCTTGCTTGCTGAAAGCGAAGAGGACTTAAAATACTCACTGATGATGATCAAAGACCACAGCCATTGGTATGGATTGCACCTCAATGTAAAGAAAACAAAAATCCTCATCACTGGACCAATAAATAACATCCATATAAATGGAGAAAAGATTGAAGTTGTCAAAGATTTCATTGTGGTCAGATCAACCATCAACACACCCATGGAAGCAGCAGTCAAGAAATTAAAAGACATACTGCACTAGGCAACTCTGCTATACAAAACCTCTTTAAAATGTTCAAAGATGTCAGTTTTAGGTCTAAGGTATGTCTGAAGCAAGCCATGGTATTTTTAATTACCTCATATGTATGCGAAAGTTGGGCAATGAATAAGAGAAGATTGAATGTGTCAAGGCTATCATTTTACTTGGATCCACAACCAACACTCATAGAAGCAGCAGTCAAAAAATCAAACAATATATTTGCACTGGGCAAATCTGCTTCAAGAAACCTCTTTAAAATATTAAAAAAACAAAGATGTCACTTTGATGACCAAGGTGCATGGGACCCAAGCCATGGTATTTTCAATCACCTCATATGCATGTAAAAGCTGGACAATTCATAAGGAAAATTGGAGGAGAATTGGTGCTTCTGAAGTATTTGGTTGGCAAAAGAATACTAAATGTACCATGGACTTCCAGAACAATGAACAAATCTGTGTTGGAAAAAGTACAGTCAGAATGATTCTTAGAAGTGAGGGTGGTGAGACTTTGAAGCATGTACTTTGCACATGTAATCAGGAGGGACCACTCCCTGGAGAAGGGCACCATGTTTGCTAAAGTGGAGGGTCTGTAAAAAAAGAGGAAGACTCCAACAAGACAGACTAACATAGTGACCACAACAATGGACTCAAACATAGGAATGATTGTGAGGATAGTGAAGAACCAGGCAATGTTTCCTTCTGTGCCATAGAGACACTATGAGATAGAACCAACACGATGGCACCTATCAAGAACAGTGGTTCTTGACAACAATCTTTCTCCACTCCCTGCCAAAAGAAAAGAAAATATTTTCTCTCAGTAAATATTAGACATTAGATTTGATGACCATTGGAATTATAACAATGTATTCAATAACTCTATCCTATAAATACCTAACATGCACTAGGTATGGAGCCCTCTTAAATTGAATGATTTAGACAAATATTCTAAATGGACCCACCCCTACCCCCATCACACACACACCACACTTCTTCTTGAGTCAAAATTTCATCACCATTGGAATATTTGTGTTCATGAAATCTTTTTAAAAGTAGTTCAATAGAGGCATTTAGGTCTCAATAAATCCCAAACTGCAAAATATGAAAAACAAATCTCACCAATAAAAGCATTCACATATTACCAAACAAGAATAAACCTTAGTGTGAATGAGTAATGCATTCAAATTCATTTCTTTCATGCCTTTAAGTGGCAAGGATTAGCATAAGGAGCCTTCTCAGAGTGTAGGCAACAATAAAAACTGTAATAACTCATACTTTATAGTGACTTTCATTTTTGAATCCGGATATTCTTTAATTTTCATAATAGCCTTAGGAGGTAAATATCATTATCCACGTTTCACAGGAGATGATACTGAGAGATTAGTAATTTGCCCATAGCTACACAGTAAGTGAACTGTGTGCTGATTTCTGTTCTAGGTTTTGAAAATAAGGTGACTCTTTTGCTAAAGTTTAAAGAGCTGGATGGTTAGCACTTGAAAGAAAAGCATGAATATAACAGCCAGCTTAAAATCTATAAATGAAAACAAGTATAAAGGTGCAAAGTAAATTGTGGAAAACAACCTTTTTTGTTGTTGTTCAGTGTCGTTGAGTCAGTTCCAACTCATAGAGACCCTATATAGGATTTCCAAGGAGTAGTTGGTGGATTTGAATCACCGACCTTAGGATTCAAACTGACCTCGTAGTCCTTGCAGTGTCCTATGAAGTACTAAAATATAAATTTTAAAAATATATTTATTGTGTGCTTATATGAAGTCCTCATGTAGTGCTGTAGAATAAGTATGGACTGCTACCTGCAAGTCCAGCAGTTCAAACGCATCAGGAACTCCTCGGAAACACTATACATGGTCACTATGGGTCAGCACCAAGTTGATGGCACTTAACAATGATTAAAACATGTATGTATGCAATAGGCACTGATGTATGTGTTTTATATGAATTACCTTGTATACGGAATTTTCATCATAAAAGTTACAAAGATCATGAAGATGAAGCAGAACTGAGCAACATTTAGGTCCATTATACACAGGTCTCCATGAATTGCGGTTGAGCAGATGAAAATAAACAACAGCAATTTTCATCAGAGACCGAAAATCAATAGTCAAAAATGAGAGATTAGAGTCTCGGAAACCTTATGAGGCAGTTCTACTCCTTGATTTCTTTTATTCTCCTATATTCCATCATTAATAAATCCTGTAGTCTTTAGCATCAAAATATATCCAGAACCTAACCGCTTTATCCTACTGCCCTCAGTCCATTTGCTTGAGGTTTCTATAATCTCAACTAGGAGTTACTACAACAGCCTTTAGTAGTAGTGACAGTTCATATTACAGTTTTGCTATGTTTTTCCATATATGCTTTTCATAAGACTAACTATCTCACCAAAATTCAGGGGTGTCTTTCTCCTTGCATGGAAGAGCTGGCTAGGTGCCCATATTATAGAATTATGTTCAAATTATAGACTCTTTGCTGGGAAGCAGCTACCCTGTGAAGGATTCTTATTTCCAAAGTTAAAGTTGCCTGTTCCTTATATTTAGGTTGTTCTATGGGACTACCTTAAGGTCAGCGGTTCAAAACTACCAGCCGCTCCACGGGAGAAAGATGAGGCTTTCTACTCCCGTAAAGATTTACACCCTCGGAAACCCTGTA
>NW_006408535.1:3333193-3338331 GCF_000296735.1 Chrysochloris asiatica
TCTACTCCCGTAAAGATTTACACCCTCGGAAACCCTGTACAGGGTCGCTATGGGTCGGACCCGACTCGATGGCACTTAACAACAACAACAACATGGGACTACTCTCAGTGAAATGTGAGCAATCACTTCCAGGCTGAGATGATTAATATCAAACTCATCATCCTCAAACCCAATCTATTGTCATTCAGTTGATTTGGGCTAGTGTTACAGGGTAGAACTGCTCTATGGGGCTTCCTCGGCTATAATCTCTAGGAAAGTTGGTTAGATGGGTTTGCACCACTAATCTTTAAGTTAGTGGCCTCCTCGAATTGGTTTTGTTCTTTGGGTGGTTCAATGCTGAGGATGCAGTGGAGGGCTTTAAGAAGGTCTAGGAAACTTAGAAGAAACAAGATGAAAGGATCCTGGGCACCTGTATCACTAAACAACCCAATCAACCTTCATTTGAATGTATGTCGTTGTTAAGTGCCATTGAGTAGGTTCCGACTCATAGCGATCCTACATAGGGTTTCTGAGGCTTTAAAATTTTTGCAGCAGCAGCAGAGAGCCTCTTCTTTCTCCTCAGAATAACTGGTGGGCCCAAATTGTGGACCTTGTCGTTCAAAGTCTAGTGCTTATCATATGAAACCATCACACTCCCCATTTGACTGTATGCGGAAAATAAAATTTCATGTGTTGCCTTTGAGATTTGAGGGTCTTACTATATGTGTTCACTACCTATCTGTCAATCTGTTGTATTGCAGTGGCTTGCTACTACAAAGCTGTGCCATTGGTCTTTCAAATAGAAGCAGGGTCATCCATGGCAGATGGGTTCAGCAACATTTCCTTACTAAAGCAGACTAGGAAGGAAGACTTGGCGATGCACTTCTGAAAACTAGTCAATAAAAATACTATGGGTCATAACAGAATATTGCTCAATACAGTTCTGGGAGATGAGCACCCTAGGTTGGAAGGCATTCAAAACACAGTGAATGGACTGAAGCGTACAAACATCTGTGAAGATAGTGTAGGGTTAGGCAACAATGAATTGTATTGCACATGAAGTCAACATACATTGGAGCCAACTACAAGGCATATGCACTGTTAATTTCATTTTTACATGTACATCATATCAACAAATATTGATTGACAAATCAATTCCCCTTAGAATATCCCTTACACTAGCTTCTTACTGTTGTTGTTGCTGTTAAGTGCCATCGAGTTGGTTCCGACGCACCGCGACCCAGTATAGGGTTTCCAAGGAGCTGCTGGTGAGCTTGAACAGCTGACTTTTCAATTCAAACAGCTTTGCAGTCTGGCGCATTAACCCACAGCACCACACCAGGCCTCCCCTACACTAGCTTAGGTTCCCCTATTATATTCTTCCTAACACCAAAGCTTCCCCATTCATAATTCTCATTATTTTATTAACATTTTTGTTTAGACTCTACCATCTGCAGTAGACAAAGCTTCATGCAATGAAGGATATCATCTCTCTTTTCCTTAGCTGTATTCCCAACACTTAGCCCAGTTCTTAGCATACATAGGCATATCATAAATATCTGAAAATGAATGGATTCAGTTTTCAAGTATCATTTCTGTCTAATGCAGAGTAGAAAGGTGCATAGGATAAAGATAATGTATACTGTTTTTGTGAAAGTATATGTCTGGTTTAAATTTTACTCTATAGTGCTTCTAAACCACACAGTATCATTTTGAAATCACACACAGACACACACACAAACCCTAGAAATCAACTCAAGATTATCACTCTTGTCCCACTTATCTAATGAATAATAAGACTCAGGTTGGCATAAAAACAATAGCACAGACCTATGCTTGTGGATACAGTAGGTCAAAGGAGGAAACAAATCTTTACAGCAAGGATCATTCCCACCCCCTTGGTACACAGGGTCAACAAGGATGGGGAACTTAGACATTGGCTACCCAAAATGTGTGTGGCGGGGGGTGGTTACAAGCTTTCAAGAGGAAGCCTAGTTCCAGAGACTGCAGAGGAAGGTAGAATCTCCACTGAGTAGTTTCCAACCTGTCTGGACAGGGCTGATGAAAGGAGATAGGGATGATACTCTTGTGGTTCAATAGTGAATGATTGCTTTCAGGACTGACTGTGAGGGTTGGAAAGGTAAAGGTAGACATTTTGTAACAAAAGGAGGGGAGTGGTTGATTTTGCAGTCCGGGAACAGAGGTCCCCAGTACCATCAAGGGAGAAGAGTGGAGTGAGGGACCGTATCCAGAGAAGCAGCGACGCCAGAGATGGAGGCTGAGAAGACGATGTGGAGAGATGGAGCGGCTGGGGACTCTGGACTCAGGGAGGGAGAGGGACTGTGTGCTGACAGCCAGGGGGCAGGCTTGCAGGGTGTACCCTTTGGTTGTTTGATGATGCATGCAGGGGATTGTAATCATTGCAATGAAACGAAATAAGATAGGATGAATGTAAAGCGAAAGTTCTCCCATGTAAACTATTACATAATTCACAATAAAAATGTATAAAACAAAACAAAACAATAGCACGTATCATAAGAAACAAGTATCCCCATACCTCTCATGTGTATGCTGTCATGATAACCTGCTCTCCACCAATTACTTCTCTTCACAACAATCTCCAAATTAGGTACATTAAGCTGCCTCATAAATGATATGCACTAGGTCCCACCTCATTATCTTCACCCTCATGGAGTTTATGAAGAAGCAAATTGGAAGTTCTGGTGTGGTGCCGTGGGCTAATGCATCAGACTGCAAAGTCATTTGAACTGCAAGGTCAGCGGTTCAAGCTCACCAGCTGCTCCTTGGAAACCCTATACAGGGTTGCTAGGGGTCAGAATCGACTCAAAGACACTTAACAACAACATAAGGATGAGTGATCATAGTTTCATAATTACTTGTTAACAGATGCCAAATTGAAATCCAGGTCAATATTACTTCTACTAGCATCTGATGACTGACTTCATGTTCTTACAAAGTAACTACTGTACTTTGAACTCACCTTGAGAGAGCTTGCATATGCTTTCCAGAGTCTGTATTATGGGATTATTATTTTTTTTTAATTCATTAAGTTTGCTGGAGGAAACATGCTTTTTATGAGGGGTCACAGGCTAAGAAACCAGAACACACACATATAGTCCTACTTCAAAAATTATATTCTAAATTAACTCTAACTTTAATAAATATTTGTTCTGAAATCACACATTAACCCATTCAGCTATGCTTTATATAAAGTGCTGGAAACAAACCAAACATAATAACAAAATATTTAAAATACACACACACACAACAAAAACATGTCTTAGAGAAAAGTCAAACTTTCCATTGCCCTTGGTCATTTGTGCAATAGTCTAACAAGAGGAAGTATTTTTTCAGAGGTTACTTAAGAGTCAGTTTATAATTTAAAACACTGAAAATCAATAGCATACATAATTTATTTCCTGGTTTATAGAACATAACTGTAAATCATTTTAATAGAATATGACCTATTTCTGCATCCTATGTTAGAAATGTTATCCACAATACGTGGAGTTTAATTTAGGGATAGAATGCACTATATAAAATGCTCCAACAAAAACGAAAACTAAAACCAACAAACAGTTATCATCATGCTGATTCTGATTTATGGTGACCTCATGTGTCCATTTCACTCTGTTGTTGTTGTTAAGTGCCATCAAGTCGGTTCAGATTCATAGCGACCCTGTATAGGGTTTCCAAGGAGCAGCTGGTGGGTTTGAACTGTTGACCTGGTGGTTCACAGTGCAGATTGATCCAGAGAGCCATATGAAGTTTTCAATAGCTGAGATCTTTTGGAAATAGATTGCCAGGGCTTTCTTCCAAGGTGTCTCTGGATGGACTCGAATTACCAACTTTATGGTTATCAGTTGAGTGCGTAAATGCTAGAGTACCCAGAGACTCAAAAATCTCCTCAGGTAATTTCAATAGCCATTATGAAACACAATTATATAAGGGATAATGCTAAATATATAAACATTCTTTAAAAAAAAAAAAAAATGCCTTCCAACTAAGAAAATATAACTAAAACTTCCCAATGAAAACATTTACTTGGTGGGCTTCCTAAATAAACCTATTAGGTATTCAGTTGATGGACTTATTATACGTATTTACATAGGTAGATTTTACATTTTCAATTTCAGTCAGCCATGACATTACTGAGTTGTTTGTCTCCTTCCTCTCTCTGTCTTCTCCAATCATGTTTTCTCTAACTCGTAGCATTTTCTGACCCATGGATTTTGTTTCTGTGCTCGCTCATGGTCCCATCACTACCTCAAGTCTCTTTTCACTATTAATCCTGTAGCATTTGATTCTACACATAATGATTCTAATTAGTCATTTTCAGATCATTTTTATTTTAATATTTTCTTTATATATCCTAATTGAATATATTAACAAAACAATTCCATCAATTCTGAAGCTATATTAATTTTTCTATGCATCCAATCATTCATCCTTTTAATTTAGCAAAGAAAGCAACCAGTCAATGAGTTTGTTTTGCATAGTTGTATCTGTGGCTTATTTACATCTTTTGAAATTGACTAGCTTCAACAACAATATTAGTATTTGCACAAAATAGTTTGGGTACATATTATTACTCTTTCTAAATAATGGCATATTCTATCCCCATTTCCCAGGCTGCTGAGATATATAACTTCATGATGTCTAGAGAAATATAAGGATCATGAGATGAACGGCCTACCCTATCTGCTAAAAGATGTCTAGAACTAATGGCATTTTCAGGCTCACAACTACTGTTAAGCTTCAGCTCATTGTTGCTGGCACTGTGCCAATCTATCTCATTGGGTGTCTTAATCTGTTTCTCTGACACACCATTTTACCAAACATGATGTTCTTCTCCAGGAACTGGTCACTCCTGATAACATGTCTGAAGTATGAGAGATAAAGTCTTACCATTCTTGCTTGTAAGGAGAATTCTGGTTGTGCTTCTTCCAACACAGATATGTTTGCTCTTCTGAAAGTCCATGGTATTTTGAATATTCTTTTCCAACACCATAACTCAAATGAATCAATTCTTCTCTAGTCTTCCTTATTCATAGTCTAACTTTCACATGTACATGAGGCTAGAGAAAATACCATGGTATGGGTCAGGTGTGCCTCAGTCCAAAAGCTGGTATCTTTAA
>NW_006408535.1:3338671-3342379 GCF_000296735.1 Chrysochloris asiatica
GCATTACAGCTGGTTAATTCTTATTTAAAGTGTCTTTTTAGTTTTCCTCATAGAGTTTTTAAGAAACATAACTTGTGTATGTTCTACTCTTGAAATTTAATCTTTGCTGCAGAAAACTTCAGATTTAGCAAACTACCATCTCAGGTCTACTGAGTGAGTCTGCATTATTGTGGCATAACTTTTTAAACGTTCATTAAAAGTATTCACTGAGCAAGCTCAAATTGGTTGTGGTTGTTGAGTATCCTTGAGAGTGCTGTGAAAGCAAATAATTTGCACAATTTGCTCTCTTTCCATGAGCTGAGCAGAGAATGTATTTGTTGTCTTCGTGTCTACATAAATTGAACAAATCTTATAAATAGCTTTACCCTTTTCCAATTGCAATTATATAGGCTGATTTTAGTCATAAAAAGGGTACAAAAAAGCAATTGGTATCATTTATAGGTCTGGTATAATTTATGTAAGATTCTGGTGTATATATGTCTAGTCATTACATATAAAGGCATCTCTCTAAGTGGAACTGCTTTATACACAGAGCGTATTAATTTTACTTAAAACATGTTATGGGCATGTTGCTTTAAGTATTTAATGGTCACATTCATATTCTAATGTATATATGTGTATGTACATTCGTACACATGTGTGTCTGAATGTGTGTGTACATATATTATACATATATAATATACTATATATGTATGAAAGGAGCTCTGATAGCGTAGTAGTTATGAATCAGGCTGCCAACCTAAAGGTCAGCAGTTTGAAACTACCAGCGATTCTGTGGGAGAAAGACGAGGCATTCAGCTCATGCAAAGATTTACAGCCTTGGAAACCCAGTGCAGGGTCACTATGAGTCGGAACCGACTCCACGGTACTTAACAATAACAACATATATATATGAAAGAAGCTCTGGTAGCATAGTGGTTCTGAGTCGGGCTGCTAACCTTATGGTTAGAAGTTCAAAACTACTGTAGTTCCGTGGGAGAAAGATAGGACTTTCTGAGCCCATAAAGATTTACACCCTCAGAAACCCTATACAGGGTCTCTATGGGTCGGAATCAACTCCAAGGCACACCACCATCACCACCAACACCATGTATGTATGTACACCACTTATCTGTCAATTTGTTGTAGAGTGGTGGCTTTGGTGTTACTGTGATTCTGGAAGCTATGCCATGAGTATTTTAAATACTAACATGCTCACCCACAGTGGAAAGGTTTCAGCTGAACTTCCAGATGAAGACAGACTAGGAGGAAGAAGAAATTGACTACATTTGAATATTTAGTCACTGAAAACTTTAAAACATCAGTGGAACACTGTCAGCATCAGAATTTTGAATATTAAAGCATGATAAACATCACAAGAATATTATCAGCTATAGTGTCATAAGAAGATCCCTTCAGGTTGGAAGACACTCAAAATACGACAGGGGAAGAGCTCCTTCCTCAAGAGTTGACCATGATGACTCAAATGGAGTAAAGCCTTCAGGACCTTCATTTGCTGATGGAACAAAACTCAAACTGCAGAGAAGCAGCTGTAAATATCCATTAACAATTGGAACATAGTACGAAATATGAATCTAGGAAAACTGGAAATTTTCAAAAATGAAATGGAATGCATAAACATCAATATTGTAGGCATTAGTGGACTGAAATGAACTGGTATTGGCCATTTTGAATCTCACAATCACATGTTTTACAATGCCTAGAATGACAAATTGAAGAGGAATAGTGTTGGATTCATCATCACAAAGAACACATCAACATCTGTCTTGAAGTACAACTCTGTCTTTGATGGGATAATATCCATACACCTACAAGGAAAACCAGTTAATACCACTATTATTCAAATTTACACACCAACCATTAATGCCAGTGATGATGAAATTGAACAATTTTACCAACTTCTTTTGTCTGAAATTGATTAAACATGTAATCAAGTTGTATTGATAATTACTGGTGACTGGAATGCAAAGGTTGGAAACAAAGAGGAAGGATCAGTAATTGGTGACGGAAACGATGCTGGAGACCACATGGTAAAATCTTGCAAAAGCATTGATTTCTGCATTGAAAATACATTTTTTTTAAGCAGCATAACAGATGACTATACACATGGACCCCACAAGATGAAATACACAGACATCAAATTGACTGTATTTATACATAGAGACAGTGGGAAATATCTGCATCATCAGCCAAAACAAGGCAAGGGGCACACTGGAACAGACCATCAACTGCTCATATTTAAGCTCAGGCTGAAGCTGAAGAAAATAAAAACAAGTACACCAGAGCCAAAATATGACCTTGAACATATCCCACCTGAATTCAGAGATCATTTAAAGAACAAATTTGCTGTATTAGATGCATAACAACTTAGACCAGAAGAGTTGTGGAATGACATCAACAACAGTAAACAGGAAAAATTAGAAAGAAGAAAAAGACCTAAATGGATATCAGGAGAAACTCTGAAACATGTTCTCCAGTGTAAAGATGCTAAAGCAAATGGAAGAAATAAGGAGGTAAAAGAGCTGAATAGAAAATTTCAAAGGGCAATTCTAGAAGACAATGTCAAATATTACAATGAAATGTGCAAAGACCTGGAGTTAGGAAACCAAAAGGAAAGAACACAGTCTGCATTTCTCAAGTTGAAAGAACTGTAGAACATATACAAGCCACAACTTGAAATATTGAAGGATTCTATGGGCAAAATAATGAATGATGCAGAAAGCATAAAAGAAGATAAAAGGAATACATACAGTCACTGTGCGAAAAATATATGATTGGTATGCAACCATTTCAAAGGTAACATATGATCAAGGACAAATGACACAGAAGGAAGAAGTCCAAGGTGCATTGAAGGCATTGACAAAGAACAAGGCACTGGAAAGTGATGAAATACAAATTGAAATGTGCCAACAAACTGATGTAGCACTGGAGGTACTCAGTCACCTATGCCAAGAAATTTGGAAAACAACTATCTGGCCAACTGACTGGAGGAGATCTGTATTTGTGCCCATTTCAAATTTCAAAGAGAGGTGACCCAATGGAATGTGAAAATCATCAGACAATATCATTAATATTGCATGCAAGTAAAATATTGACGATATAATTTTAAAAGAGCTGCAACTATTAATTTGACAGAGAACTTCCAGAGGTTCAAGCCTGCTTTCAAAGAGGATGTGGAATGAAGGATATCATTGCTGATGTCAGATGAATCTTGGCTGAAAGCAGAGAATATCAGAAAGATGTTTACCTGAGCTTTATTAACTACACAAAGGCTTTTGATTGTGTGGATCATGACAAGCCATGGACAACATTGCAGAGAATGAGTATTCCGGAACATTTAATTGTGCTCATGAGGAACCTGTAGATAAACCAAGAGGCAGTTTTTCAAACAGAACAATGGAACAGTGAATGGTTTAAAATTAGGAAAGGTGCTAGGGTTGTGTTCTTTCACCATACTTATTCAATTTGTATGTAGAACAAATAACTCTAGAAGCTGGATTATTTGAAGAAAAACATGCCATCAGGATTAGAGGAAGACTCAGGATTGGAAGAAGACCTTCTATATGCAGATGATGCAACCTTCCTTAATGAAAGGGAAGAGAATTTAAAACACTTACTGATGAAGATCAAAGACCACAGCCTTTGGCATGGGTTTCACCTCAACATAAAGAAAACAAAAATCCTCACCACAGGGCAATAAATAACATC
>NW_006408535.1:3343084-3370066 GCF_000296735.1 Chrysochloris asiatica
AACCCTATACATGGTTTCCAAGGAGGAGCTGGTAGGTTAGAAGCGCTAACCTTGTGGTTAGTAGTCCAGTGCTTATCCAGCAGTGTCACACCAGGACTCTGCTAGATATGAATATATGCATACATATTGTTGTTAAGTGCCGTGGGGTTGCTTCCAACCCATAGCGACCCTGTAGAGGGTTGCCAACGAGTGATTGATGAGCTTTAACTGTCAACCTTGTGATCAAACCAGCTTTGCAGTCCAGTGCAATAGCCCACTGAACCAGGACTCCCTGAAGTTATCTAGAGTCACCAAAGTCACCAGTGACCACTCCCTGGCCAGGCCTGCGGGGAACACACCAGGTTGGTTTTGATCTGATAAATGTGACCATATCTCCCATTGTGGGGGGGCAACACTCATTGTCATGTATTAGCTCTAGAGTTACCACAGTTATCCAAGGAGAAGAGGAACCAGCAAACAAAGGAATCATAACTGATTTAATGAGCCATTCACAGTTTCAAGGTACCAGCCTGTGTGTAATTTGAGATGCATGGCTTCATCTTTGATGCAAGCATATGCTATTGGCAGGATCAACCATGTAGCATACATATTATACATATATAAAATATTAAATATAATACGCATACATATACATATATATGCAACAGTGTACTTTAACTTACCAAATTTTAAGATTTTTAAAATAAATATCTTTCTATAAATCTTTGTATGTTGTTATTGTTAAGTGTTGTTGAGTTATATATAATCACCAAATAATTTCCTTACGAGACATTTCTAAATGTGAATCTTCTGAACTAAAAAGCTTGCTAAGATTCAAATTTTTTACATATTACCTTCAACAAAGAATTCATGTAAAGTCCCATTTGTTCACAGATTTGCTCCTCCTGGGGTGCATCTTTAATTGATAATGCATTTGCACACATTTTCACTTCCATTGACCTTTATTAGCCCACCAATTATAAATTGCTTACTCATCATTGGTCTTTTTTTATATTGGCATAATTCTATTTACATTACGGGTATATTAAGCCTTTGTATGACTTCTAGGTTATAAATAGATTTTACCAGTGCATTATCAGTTTGTTGAATATTATTTAAATGATATATAAATATGACTTATCAAAACACAAAAATTAATGTCATATTATATAGTGAAATCTTGCAATAATTTCTCTATTCTTGAGACTTCAGTACTAATACAAAAATTTATACACATTATTTCATTCATTTTAATTAAATTTTAATATTTTGAAGTTATTTTGAACAAAAGTAAAAATTAAATGCCTTATTTTAAGTATTTCCCAAATGTAAAATAGCCCAGTATTGCTTATTAAATAATTTGTATTTTTGACCATATTGTAAAATTCTATACTTTGATCGAAATTCTCATACTTACTTAGGCTTATTTCTCTAATAATTTTTAGTACCATTAACTTTCTGTCAAATTTTCTACCAACATTTAAATTATATCATCAATTACATGTTAAAAGTTGATAGGGCAAGTTCTATATTATTCTTCTTTGGCATTAATTTCCTGATTTATTCTTCCAGTATAAAGTTTTATTCTTCAAATGAAATTGAGAATCATCTGGTCAAGTTCCAAAAAAATGATTTTCATTGTATGAGTTAGGAGTAGAGTGGATTCTAATAAATACATAACATTTTTGGAAGAAGTGACATCTTTAAGGTATTATTGTGTCATCCTATACGGAATTCTGGAGTCCTGGTATGGCGCTGAGGGTTAATGCGCTGGGTTGAAAAGTACGTTTGAACCGCAGGGTCGGCAGTTCAAACTCACCAGTTGCTCCTTGTAAACCCTATATCTGGTCGCTATGGATCAGAACCAACTCGACGGAACTTAACAGCAACAGTACAGGAGTCCTGGTGCATTGCTGTAGGATAAGCACTGGCCCTCAAGATCGGTTTGAATTGCAAGGTCTTCACTAGCTACTCTTTGGAAACCCTATACAGGGTTGTTATGACTTGGAAGCACTCAATGGCACTTAACAACAACAACAACAACATAAAAGTAACTGGGAGCGCAGTGGCTCGGTAAGATAAACACAAAGATGGCAGTTCAAGTGGCCAGCTACTCCGTGGGAGAAAGATGAGGCTTTCTGCTCGCGCAGAGATATTAAAAGCCTGGGAAACCCTATACTGGTCCGCTCAGTCGGAAAATGACTCGAAGGCGACTAACAACAACAGCCTTATTATAGAAAATTAATGGTAACACTTTTGTTTGATTGTAATAATGACACGTTTGGTGACTCTCCATTAATCAGTTTGCAAATTTAGCCTATTTACTACTTTCAAAGAAGTACCTCTAATTAAAAAAATGTGAACAGCTATATGGAAAGATATGGGAAACTATTGCTATAGATATGCTAATAGAGGTTTATATAGAAATATACAATCTCCAAATTACTAAACATACTGTTCTTAGTCACTATTGTACTATTTGACCCTGAAATGTAGTAGTAAGACACACCAAGGCAAACCCAATACCATCAAGTCAATTTCGACTCACAGTAACGCTAGTAAGGGGTTTCTGAATATACGGATCTTTATGGGAGCAAACAGACCCATCTTTCCCCTGCAGAGCAGCAAGTGAGTTTGAAAAGCCAATCTTGTGGTTTACTGCCCAACTCTTAACCACAGCGCCGCCCGTGTTCAGCTGAGTAGAACTATTTCTCCTCCTGTTTCTTAAAATTCATCATGACTCTCTCTTCATCACCTCAGTCCATTTCTTTCAGGTTTTCTCCCCCAATAACAATCTCATCCATCTAGTCATTTCAAAAATTCCTCTCAACACCCAAATCTCTTGGCTCAGTTTTAGCCTCTTCTTACTTGTATTTTAAATTTTGAATCCTTGTTCTTCTCTCACTGGCAGTTCTAAATCCATCATGGCCAAACCTGAACTCACACTCCTACTGACCAGCCAGATTCTCCAGTCTTCCTTTGTTGTTGTATTGTGAAGTGCTGTTGAGTCGGTTCCGACCCATAGCGACCCTGTATAAGGTTTCTGAGGAGCAGCTGGTGAGCTTGAATCACCACTCTTGCAGTTCAAACGGCTTTGCAGTCTGGCGCATTAACCCACAACACCACACCAGGGCTCTCCAGTGTTTCTTACCCCTGTCAAAATCATCATTATTCTATTACGCTATTCAGAAAATAATAGAAAATGATTTTCTATTATGTTAAATAGAAAATAAACGTATATATGTCCCAGTGGGGGATGAGAAAAACCTTCACTACAACATTTCCTCATTTTACCTGCTAAGGCTTGTTGAATGTGCTTTCACGTGATCTTTGTCACCTCATGTTAGATATAGTTCAAAAGCCTCCTGATGGATCGGTATCCCATCTCCCATATGTTATTACCCAAATAATATGCCTAGTCATGTCATTTTTGCCTACATTCCTCCATGAATGAAACATTTATAGAAGAAATCTCAACTCTGAGCCTAACATATTATGATTTATTTAATTTCTTAGATAAGCTGTTGCCATGAGCCTGTTGTCTAGGGCTATATCTGTGGACCCAGATTGAACACAGGCAAATGTCATCCTTTGTTTTTGTGATATGGTGGAGTCCTAGTGTGGCACTGTGGGATAAGCACTGGACTGTTGAATGCAGAGGAGAAGCTGTACTAACTGGAAGAACTGTGCTCTGAACATTTCTGACCCTGAATTGTAACATGTTAACTTCCCTAATTAAAGAACCCTGGTTGTTTAGTGGATTATGAGTCAGGCTGCTAGCCACAAGGTATCAACCCGAATCTACTAGCCACTCAGTGGGAGAAAGATAAGGCTTTCTACTCCCATAAAGATTTACCCAAAAACCCTAAACAGGGTTGCTGTGAGACAGAACTGCTTTCATGACATACAACCACCATCACCACCATTCCAAATCCAAGAAAAACCTTAGCAAAACCACAAAGATGAAAATATGGTTTCATGAGCAGAAAAAGATGAGAAAAACAGTGTTGAAAGCAGCAGATAGGTTAAAGTCATAGGAATAGATTAAATGGATTACGAATAAAGTAACAGAAATACATTTAAATAGAAAATAAACGTATATATGTTCCAATGGGGGGTGAGAGTTGATAGAGGAACTTGTCTTTCTTTAGCACACAATGGGGAGTTGATGCAGACAGAACCAGAATCTTGAAGTGACTTAATGATGTGAAGACTGTTGATTTGAAAATGTATCAGAGTATTTAGAAACTACTGTGGCGCTGTAGGATAAGCACTGAACCAAAAGGTCATTTAAACCCAAGGTCAGCAGTTCAAACTCACCAGTCGCTCCCTGGAAACCCTATGCAGTGTAACTAGGAGTCAAATCTGACTCAATGGCATTTAACAATAACAATAGCATGATAGCATAAATAATTAGAGGAAAATGGTGTCTGAATGTATGTAATAGTTTCAAAATTACTCCTGGAAGTAAATATATTCCAAAAAATTTTCTACCACCAGATAATTTACATAACAAGATGTATCTTTAATTGTCTGATATGCAGTCAATTCTCTGTTGGTTTTGATGGTTTCATTTCTGCTAACGTAATAGGATTAAGAATGTTTTAAATTTATACCAGTACCTTTTTCTCTTAGTTTATTTCATGAAAGAAGACCAAAATCCACGTTATAGTTGTAAAGTCCTTAATTACTTTACCAACAAAACCTCTGGGAAGTAAAAAATATATATGATTTCCCTAAGCGCTAGATTTTGATTCTAAATTGGCACTGCAAGTTAATATGTTGGACTGTAAGGTTGCTTTTAACTACAAGATCGACGGTTCAAGCTCACCAGTCACTCCTCGGAAATCCTATACATGATTGCTATGAGTCAGAACTGACTCAATGGTACTTAACAATAACAACATTTTTAATATTACATGCAGTGTGACTTTCTTACAAGGATTATGTAAGGATAATAATCTTTTAAAAAATTTTCTCTGCCAAAATACATGGCATGAGTTGTGAAAATGAAGTATCAGATAACAGCATATAAGAATATTAAATTGTTTTAATTTAAATATCTTGGTGATTTGATTTAGTTCATTTTGTGCCTCTAATCTTTGAGATTCAAAACATCTGTGTCATACTACCTAGCAAGTTGTTGTTTGTTGGCAAGTGCCGTTGAGTCAGTTCCAACCCATAATAACCTTGTAAAGGGTTTCCGAGGAGCTGCTGGTAAGCTTGAACTACTGACCTTCTGGTTCAAACCGACTTTGTAGTCCAGCACATTAACCCACAGCACCATAGGGCTTTATCATTCATAAAGCACACAGAATTACTATCAGCCCCTACTAGCAGCCTTTATTTGATCAATACAGAAATAAAGGACTCAAATCCTCCAATCTCTGTCAATTCCTCATGATATTCCATGTCTCTTGACAAACAGTGGCTTTGCCCTTAGGAATGTAAGAAACAAAATAACAATGATGAAATACAGGCCTTAGCCAGTAGATTTGAACTACACATTACTTCAATGTGCATAGCAACTTTTCTTTGAAAGCTCTGTGAGCTATTCACAAATGCTGCCTCATCTATTTCTGTAACATTTATTGAACTAGATGAAGAGTAATGTTATCACCATTTTCCAAATGGAAAATGTGAAGTGCAAAAGGGATGATATGGTAAATCTAAGAAAAACTAGAATTCAAGCTATAAGACTAACAAACACCCTTTTGCTCTAGAATCTATTATCTCTAGTCAGTTGTACTTTGTGGTAAAATAGATGATTCAGCATACATATCTATTTCAACACATTGTTGGAGGACAAATGTGTTGTAACAGTTATGGTAGGTAATCTGTTAACTCTTATATTGAGTATAATGCTTGCAAGGTTTTCCTAATGCAACAAACATATTCAAATAGTAAAAGCAAGGTCATATATGTGATTTCCATAATGAAAATGATTTTGCATCTCCATAAAGCTATAAATCAATAAATATCAACACAGAAAAGTAATCTATTATTGGAAATAATATGTGGTTCAGGGTCAATTTCAATAACTTCAAGATACTACAGAATGCACTTACAGTGATCAATACACATTTTTTTCACTCAAGAGGCTTTTATGCTGATGCACTCAGTTTCGACAAGAAGAAATATGCTGCACTATGAAAACAAAAGGAAATTGGTTGATTTACGCAGCTGCAATAGTGTTTCAAATCTTTACCTTCTGATGTTTTAGGGCAGTACAACTATCCTTCGCCTTCTAAAATACTTAAATCTAGGTAGTAAAGCCATTATCACTGGACGTCTGAGGTAAACATTGTTTTGGCAGCATGACTGAAAAATGTAAAGAGCATTCTGTTAATTCTCTTTCTAAGCACACTAGAAATACCTGTATAGAAAAACCATCCCATGCTACAATACTTATGCTTAAAACTATAATATGATATATTGAAATATTACAATGAGATGGGCTGGCCCAGTGGCAGCAGCATTGGGTTCCAATGTAGCAAGAAATGTGGGATTAACTCAGGATGGGGCAGTGTTTCTTTGTGTTTTACATAAGGTCTCTAAAAGTTGGTACTGACTTGACAGCACCTAACAACAACAACTAAAGTATATTATGATGACGAAATTGCTGAAATTTGCTATTTAAATTGACCAAAATATTACTCTTTTCAATCAATCAGCAAGTTAACTAAAAATGGTAGAAATCATAGTCTTTAATCATGATTAAATAGTAAGATTTACTTACTTCATTTATTTTATGAAATCCATAATCAAATATATATTTCCATTTCTCTGGAATATTCCAATATAATACTTAATTGTATGGTGGTGGTGGTGGTTATGTGTTGTGGAGTCGGTTAGTCAATACTATATGACACATGCAATGTCCTTTACAGACCTTCAGAATAATGTTTTCAGATGCCCTTCAAGAAGATCATTCTGTCTCTAGGAATGATCTAATATGTCTCAGGTTACTGTACTGTGGTTTTTCATGGGGAGGGGAAAATCTGTAGACAGTTCATGCAATCTGCACTTAAGAGACAGTGAATATTTTTTTTTCATTCTTTGTCTACACAAGTCATCCTATAGTTCTTTGTTTCAATTCTTCAAATACTCATCCCAGAAACTATAACTCCAGGGGATTCAGGTATATAATTTATATAGTACGGTTTTCATTTAAGTCTGGGATTTTTTTTCATCTTTTGCTGATATATGCAAACAGAGATAAAAATATATCATATGGATAGGGAAACCTGAAAGTATGCAAAACACATGTGAAATTACATAAGATAAAAATAATATATAAAACACACAATTAATATAATTGAGGATGAAATTTCTTGAATAATCTTTAAAAAGATAATTATTTTTCAAGTTGCTATAACTGATAGGTCTAGACAAAAGCTTTCAAAATAAGGAAAGCTTAGACTGATCATTCCAGAACACATAATTGTGCTCATGTGTAACCTATACACAGATCAAGCGGCAGTTGTTCAAACAGAGCAAGAGGATACTGTGTAATTGTAAGGCCCTAACTGATTTTGCCTAGCTACTTGACCAAACTTTAGTCAGGCTTCAAGAAGCATTTTAAATAGACTAGGCCTCAGTTTTTAGTTCCCTCCAGAGACAAGGTCAATCAGTTAGCCCTCAATGTTAAAATAATCCTTGAGAAACTCATAATGGTCAGACTGACCCAGACAAATGAGAATATCCTAAACACTAAACACTTGCAATTGCCAAAACCCATATGCTTATAGATTTAAAAGGTTGCTTCATGCCAAGACCAATTAAACTGTAACATATCATACTTTGCCAAATGTCAACCAATCAGAAACTGTATGTCTAGTGCTGTGCAATTATGCCCCCTGAAACCCTATAAAAAACTTGTGTGTATAGTGAGTCGGGGTCGCCCTCAGCTCCTGTTTTCAGGAGTCTATGTGAGGGTGGACCCCAGAGCGTTGGCAAATGTCGCCCTCAGCTCCTGTTTTAGGAGTCTGTGAAGGTGGACCCCAGCGCGTTGGCAAATAAACCTCTTGCTGTTGCATCGAACTCGAGTCCTGATAATCTTTTTGGTGTCTCCTACTTGATTAGGCCACTAGGGGGCATAACATGATTTAAATCAAAGAGTATGTTTCCTTTCACCATAGTTATTCAATCTGTATGATGAGTAAATAATCTGGACTACATAAAGAAAAACTCAGCATCAGGATTAGAGAAAGCCTCCTTAACTGCCTTCAATATACAGATGATACAACTTTGCTTGTTAAAAGTGAAAAGAACTTAAATCACTTACTAATGTAGACTAGACTTGCAGTTTTCAGTATGCATGCATCTCAACATAAATTCTGATTTATGGTGCTGGCAAAGAATATTCCATGTAATCTGCCCTACCAGAAAAACTAACAAAGCTGTCTTGGAAGAAATTCAGCCAGAATGCACCTTAGAAGTGAGGATGGTAAGACGTTGTCTCATATATTTTGGGCATGCTATCAGGAGAGACCAGTCCCCATAGAAGGACATTATTCTTGGTAAAGTTGAGGGTCAACAAAAAAAAGGAAGACCCTCAATGAGATGGATCGATATCGTGGCTGCAACAATGGGCTCAAACAGCAATTATCGTGAGGACTGTGGAGGGCCTGGCTCTGTTTCATTTTGCTATCTAGAGGTATGCTAGGAGTCAGGTTCAAGTCAACGGCACAAAAGAATAATATCCAAATAGATGCTAACTGTGGCACAAGTATACAAATGGAAAAATGAAAAGACCTACTTCTGTGAATGCAAATGCATTTAATTTTTTCATGAGGGCTTCAGATGACACTGCTTGCATTTCCTGAGTCTGCTCTATGTGTTGCTCCTTCAAATATATAAACACAATTAAAATATGATATAATAAAGGTCATGATGGAAACAATTAGCAGATAGAAACATATTCTCATTTACTGTTAATTCAGAATTACAT
Organism: Chrysochloris asiatica; assembly: GCF_000296735.1. NCBI lineage: Eukaryota > Metazoa > Chordata > Mammalia > Afrosoricida > Chrysochloridae > Chrysochloris > Chrysochloris asiatica. The sequence goes on from NW_006408535.1 coordinate 3,352,017, forward strand.
AAAATGTAGTGATTTGAAGTTTGTTATTGTCCTCCTGGTGTGGTACTATAGGATAACATTAGATTTTGCTCCACAAGGTCTATGGTTTGGCAGTTCAACCCCACCAGCTGCTCCTCAGAGACCCTATACAAGGTCACTGTGAGTCGGAACTGATTCAATGGCACTTAACAACAATAACATTGCCCTCTTGTATTGGAATTATTATAGATTTCTAAAAATAACATATCCCCACTTGGTTTGACATAGAACATATGTGTTTTTATATTAACAGGCTAAGGCAAAGCAAATGTTGTTATGTGCCATCGAGTCGGTTCCGACCCATAGCGACCCTGTATAGGACCCGACTCAATGGCACTTAACAACAACAACAACAAGGCAAAGCAAAAGTGGCACACCAATCCACTTTAGCCTTTAAAACTATATTGACAAAGGTTATTTGGAATGTCGGGTCTTCAGAATGATAGCATGTTTTCACTTCTGACATTTCCATTGCCTAGAATTTACTTCTCACCTGTGATCCCAGTGAACATGGCATGCAATTAAAGAATGCATGGGATATTGCCAATCTAATCATTTTACAATAAATCTCAATAATCTGCTAGCAATTCCTCCATATATATATAACCCACTGCCATTGAGTCCATTCTGGTTCACAGCAATCATATTGGGCAGAGCACAGCTTTTCCCTATGGCTTCCAGGATTACAAAGTTTTACAGAATCAACAACCACAGTTTTTCCCATGGAACAACAGATGGGTTCAAAGTGCTAACTTTGAGATTAGCAGCCCAATGCTCAATTCACTATGACACAGGGATTCACACAGTAACCCAAATTAGTATGTGTTCAATCCTCCTCCATTTTTCAAAACTCAATTTTACCTGCAAATCAATACTTTCCTCACACCAATCAAGTAAGTTAGGTGGGCCAAGTTGCATTATTATTTTATAAATGAACAAAGGCCTAAAAGAGTTAGATGATATTCTCCGTGTTGCATACAAGGTGGTAACAAAGGCAAAGAGAGAACACAAGTTAATTCCTAGAACACTGTTATTTCTACAGGGGCATAAAACCCTGCAGATAAAACAAGCTGATCTAAATTCATGAGCTTGCTTTTGTCCAATTAGTAGCTTCCTAGGAGAAAAGATAAAGACTGTATCATATTGTTTGCTGAAGGAACAAAAGACAACTTATTTCTTGTGTCTGTGATTTCCAAATTAGGTTATGACCTGGTGTATAAAAAGCATTTAGTAGATTGTTCATCCATCTAGGGTAAAGGTTACCTTATTTACTTTGTATTCCCAGAACCAAATTGATTCTTGCTGTTGAAGGATTGATTTGTGAGCTACATCTTTAGGGAAAATGAATATTATTTTAGCTTTTCAATACAGACAAAACAATACCAGCAGTCAAAGGACTCTAGTTCAATTTCTGTCACTTTTTACGTATATTTCATTGAACAAATTTCTTGTCTGTACTGTGAAACTAATGATACCAACCTTTTGTACCTCACTGTATTTCTGCAAGTATTAAATAAAACTAGCATTAGAAAAAAATGCTCTCTAAAATGCCACAAGCTAAACACACATAAATTAGTATGATTTCAAACTGCATTTCAAATGCTACATCTATTTTATAACTGATAATAAATTTCAAGAAATATATTTTAAAAGCTCTGGTAAAACTATTTGATCTATGTTAACATATTAAATAATCATTATTTTAAGCTCTATAAGCTTTACACAATAATATATTTTAATTTGCTAGCGTACCTAATTTATTCTTATATAATTTAGATTTTATTTATTTGAAAACTAACCTCTAAAAATTAAGATTGGTTGGGACTATTTTTTAAAGAACTAGAGTTTTTAACCTAATAAAATATAAATGTTAGTGAGCAAAATAGAACTATATTACTAAGAGAACTGCAAAATAGAAATCTGATTTTTTAAAGGGACTTTTGTTTATTTAGTAACTGAAGACAGTATGGCTTTGATTAGAAATCTTGTTCACAGACTATATATATGGGTATTTTCTTCACTAAATTATTTTCATCCTTTATTTGCCAAAACTATATTTGAACAAGAGTATGGATGAATGGCAACCTTATAGTAACTTCTGGAAATGCACAGCTGCTCTCTGACCATCTAGAGTTGATTATTAACACCAAGTAGACACTCCCATAGCAATCTAAGGAGATGTTGATTACAAACATCAATGTTTCAGGACTTTATTTATCCAGAGAGTGTTTAATATACAGACTTCTCCTTTCACTTCAATTAACATTATTCTATTATTTTATTTCTACTTTTTTTATACAGATGATCTCATGTCTGACCAACAGCACTATATGTCATTTCTCTTTATTAAGTCATTTATCTTTATGGCTTTTGGAACACCAGGAGACTCCATGGGGAGAAAATACATTAGACAGAGGGATATCTCTGGATGACTTCATTCCAGCTTAGCAACTCTCTTTTGGGTACTCTTCAAAAATGTGTATGAGTTACCACTCAGGAAAAGATTCTGAAATACCTAATTTCAGAAGAATTAGGGTCATCAGTGACTCACAAAAATGTAGTTATGGTGACTATGCAAAGGCTACTGATTGTATGGGTCATGACAAGCTGAGTGATATTATGGGTCTCATTATGGTAAATGCCCTTCAAACACTACAACCAGTTTTGTTTAGTTTTATAAGAACTATTCCAGGGTGATCCTGAATTTATTTTATAATGTTGCTGTTGTTGTTGATGTTTTTAAGGGCCCATAAGTCAATTTCAACTCATAGCAACCCTATACAGCTTCCCAATGAGCGGCTGGTGGGCTTGAACCACCAATCTTGTGGTTAACCATCCAGTACTTATCCTACAGTGCCACAACAGGACTCCTATTTTATAATAGTCATTGTGATATAGGAGTACTGGTGTGGCCCTGTGGGTTAATGCTCTGGATTACAAAATCGGTTTGAACTGAAAGGTCGGTGGTCCAAGCTCACCAGCTGCTCCTCAGAAATCCTATACAAGGTTGCTATGAGTTGGAACTGACTCAATGGCACTTAACAACAACAGCAATTGTAACATAAATAATTCTATATCATTTTCTATTCACATTCCAACCCTTAGGAAAAAATGGAATATAATTATACTAACTGACATTTAATAGCTGGACATTTGGATTGGTAAGTATAAGACACAGGGAAAGAATTCCAACCTATATATTACTAAAATGGAACCTGTCATAATTTTAATGGGAACACATACCTACTTCACCTTATAATTTTTTTCTGCTTCTTTATAACAGATAGCAGCAACCTTTTCAAAATTTTATAGAGCATTTTTGCCTGCTGTTTCTAAAAGTGTAAATAAATAAAGGAATATACTAACTTCCACTCAAGTGTAATGTCAAAACTGAAATAATTTTGACAGAATTGGATTTAATCCTAGAACCCATATGAAGCAAAACAGGCATTGGTTTAAAGTATGTTTGTAACTAACTTCAGTAGGATTTTTCACTAGACATCAAATGTCCACGCTAAACCAATATCTAAAAGTGGTCTTCAATTAATTATCCCTAGGTATTCAAACCTATTTAAAGGTGTGGTGCTGTAGGATAAGCACTGGACTGCTAATCAAAAGGTTTGTGGTGAAACCCATCAGCTGCTCTTTAGAAACTCTATACTCATTGTGTTGCTTTGAGTCAGAATCAACTGCATGCCAATTAAAAAGAACAAGGCATGACTGAACAGCATTTCAGTCATAAGGTGCCATGATTCAGACTAAGAATAAACTCATTTTAAGGTAATAGAAAATTGCTGTTGTTAAGTGCCATCGAGTCAATCCCAACCCATAACGATCCTGTACAGTGTTTCTGAGGAGCAACTGGTGAGTTTGAACTGCAAACCTTGCAGTTTATACTGACTTTGCAGTCCAGTACATTAACCCACAGTGCTACACCAGGACTCCAATGGGAAATTGTTGTTGTTGTTAAGTGCCATCGAGTCGATTCCGGCCCATAGCAACCCTGTATAGGGGTTCCAAGGAGCGGCTGGTGAGCTTGAACCACTGACCTTGTAGTTCAAACGACTTATAGTCTGATGCATTAGCCACACCAGGATGCCAATGGGAAATTAGTATGCATCAATTATGAAAAATATAAACAAAAAAAGAGAAAGAAAATGAATACTATCCAGAAGTAGACAAAGCCCTATGTTGTTAAGTGCCATTGGTTGAATCAATTCCAAATCCAAATCACCTGGATGGTTGTTGTTGTAAAGTGCTGTGGAGTCGGTTCTGACTCATAGTGACCTGTATAGGGTTTCCAAGGAGTGACTGGTAGATTTGAACCCCCAACCATATGATTAGCATTCCAGTGCTTACACTACAGCACAACACTAGGACTCAAGAAAAAAAACACACAAAAAAAACCTATAAGCAAGTCCTAATACTGGGAAATTAAATAAAGTGAAATTAAGTAATGTTCTTGGTCTAAATCTATTTTCACAGTAAATTTGTCTTATTTATCCATTAAGTAATTTGATCTGACCACTTCTATAATATGAACATAAAAATATTGATCATGTGTCATGCCCTACTCTGTAGGATATGCACTGTTCCACAAGGTCAGTTTGAACCACATGTTCAGCTGTTCAAACTCACCAGCCACTCCTGGGAAACCCTACACAGGGTTGTTATGAGTAGGAACCGACTTGATGGCACTTGACAACAACAACCATGTTAGATATTATGTCTAAGATTATCATTCTTTATCTACTCTCATCCTGAAATCAAGCCTGAAACCAAGGGATTATTAGCTTTAATTTACAAATCAAGACTCGAAGGTTCAGACATGCTCAATTTGCCAAAGACGACAAAAGTTGAAACTGAGTATAAATCTCATAAAATCATAAAATAAGGAAAACCCCATAAAATGAGTGATATTCATGACTTCTACACTTAGCATTTTTCAAATTTTATGAGCACTATCCTCATTAATCAAAATAGGAATTGTGAGACTAATGAATCAATATCTATTTTTAATGAGATGCAGATAAACATAAAGTAAACAAAATATCACTTGTTATTAACATTCTGATACATTTTCCCCAGCCTTTTTTTTTTAATTCCTTGAGCATACAGAGAAAGATGCACGTATACTATTTCCTTTAACTCAACCTTTCTGAATTCCAAGTTTCTAATCCGTAAAAATGAAACAATACCTATACTTCATAAGATTTTTATAAAGGTTAAATGATAATGAAGATAAACATCTTAGTAAATAGTCTAGCACACAGTATTAATGTAATAAAATATAATGGTAGCTTTGGAAAATGAAGAAAGATTCCCCAAAATGCTACATTTTGTTTTGTTTTGTTTTGACCCCCTTTGTGAAGTCTTACTTTCCTTTTAACCAACCTTTCTTATTTTACAAAACTAACCCTGAAGGTAGCCACTTCCCACACCTTCATCATAGCTACTTCCCACACCTTTATAATCCCCTTGTTCAATTGATCATCAAATTTTTATTAGCTCAGCTTTTTGTTCTCCCTTGCTTTCCCTTTAGGCCCTTACATTCTATGCAAAGGCAGCAGCCAGAGAGATCCTTTATAATATAAGCCATTTCATATCACGTCTCTGTTCAAAATCCTCCCTGAATTCTTATTCCTTTCATACTGAAAGCTAGTTTTTTGACTAACTCAAAGGATTTAATTAATCTAAACAATATCTGTCCTCCAACTTCCTCAGTGACTCTACCCTATTCACTCATTCCACTTCAGTCATTATGCCTCCTGGCTACTCTATAAACATATCAAGTTTACTTTCCCAGAGCTATTGAACTCACTGTTCCCTCAGTGTCTGCTTCTCCTGGATCTCCTCATAGTTTACTCCCTTCACTTAATTGTTGTTGTTGTTAACTGCCCTTGAGCATAGTCTTTGCAAGAAGCAGCTGGTGGGTTTGAACTGCTAACCTTGTGGTTCAAAATCCAATGCTGATCCTACAGCACCACAATCTCTAAAAATGTCCGCTCACTTGAAGAGGCATGATCCTAATCAAACCTCAATGAAATCGTAGCATTCCCCCTCTCCCTCTCCATGTTCCACATTACACTGTCAATATTTTCCCTTAAAGCAGTTCCCACATAGCAGCTTCATATTTATTTGTTTGTGTATTGTCTATCTCACCTGAGGAAATATAAACTCACAATAAATAAGAATTCTGTCTTTCATTCAAGGTACTAATGGCTGGCAGGTAAACATTTGTTGAATGAATAAATCAGGAAGATGCAGGATTATTGAAAACATAGTTTTCTAAGTTGGGCTCTAAAAGGATCTGCTGAATTTGAACAGTCAGAAACAATACAAGAGCAAGTATTCAGGAAGAACAAGATGAGGAAATGCAGGAATGTGTGTGTCTGGGAAAGGCAAATATTCAGCTTTCCTATTTTGTATTAGTATAAAAAGAAGAGCAGTAACAATTGTACTACAGGGTAGATGTTATTGGGATTTAGAAGGCCAAGAACGTCAGAGAGCAAGGTCGAATTTAATTTAATAAGCAATGGGGAACCTCTGGAGGTTTTTGACTAGGGAAATTACATGACAGAAGCACTTTTGGAAGATTTATCTTGTAAGAATATAGAGTGTGGATTAAAAGAAGGATGACTCTTAAGTTTAGAGTCCAGGGCTTTATATAAGTGATTGTATCCTAAATCACTCTAACATATAAATCAGAAAAGATCTTTAGATTTTAATCTATAACTCTTCCAGTTAAAGTGAACTGATTAAAAGGAAATATAGTTCATATAGAAGATAAGCAGCAACATGTTAAAAAGGTAACTCAAATATTAAAGGAAGAGTTCTTAGAAAATTTAAAAATATAAAACCTGACATATCAAATCTGACATAAACTCACAAACAAGAAAAAAGTGTAGGACGAAACAGATAAAACCTGTCCAAATGATTTCTTAGTAGAGAAATTAGTGATTAAAGCAGAAAATGTCATATATGACTAAGAAAGCTGAACCATAAAACTGATTAAAAAAAAAATTTTTTTAAAGGCACCTTTTTCCACTCATGTTTTATCAAAAGTATACAGAGAAAAATTAATGTTCTCAAACAAACCAATGAGACTTTTTCTTCTCACTGTTTATCAACTCATTTGAGTTGTTTTGGGCCATTAAGTCAGTTCCAACTCAGAGCGACCCTGCACAGGGTTTCCAAAAGTGGCTGGTGGGTTTGCCCAATGCTAATCCAAACTATAGTATATAATGTGCATCAATAGATTAACATTTCTAGATTTGCAAATAATATAGACTGATCATTTTTAAAATGCAAAATGTAGTAGAAGAAAGTGATCTGTTATTTTCAGGTCATGCGTCTCTCAAACGCAGCCTTCAGAAAGCCACAAAAACTAAGTCAAATGCTGATATCATAAACACTGAGTTGTTGTTGTTGTTGTGAAGTGCCATCAAGTCAGTTCCGACCCATAGCGGCCCTGTATAGGGTTTCCGAGGCGCAGCTGGTGAGCTTGAACTGCCGACCTTGCAGTTCAAACAGCTTTGCAGTCTGACGCATTAACCCACAGCGCCACTCCAGGACTCCTAGACACTGAGAGTACTTGCTAAATTTACATGATCCATTAACTAACTCAGGTTGATTTTATACTCAAAGAAGTCATTACTTTAAAATGATTTAGCAAAGAGAAAATGTTTTCTTTCATTTTATGCAAGATATGTATATAGATCCATCTTCCTAACTCCCAGCATTTCTTTATAGAGAAAAATCTTCAGATATTATTCTATACTAGATACCAAGCAAAATCAAACTCATTGCTCTCAATTCAATTTCAACTCATAGTGAATCGATGGGACAGAGTAGGACTGCCCCGTGGGATTTTACATTAACTGGCAGTCTTCTACTTCTCCCACAGAGCAGCTGATAGGTTTGAACTGTCGACACTGCTAGCTAGCAGCTTAACCCACCTCGCCACCTGAATGCCTTCTACAGCCCATATTTAGCTTAAATTCAGTGAGCTCAGGGAAAATCCCTGAGAAAACTGTTGATAATTCCTGAGAAAACCTATGCTTAAATGAGTGCATTATTTAGTTAATATTTTAAGCATTATCCTAGTTCTAGGTGTTGTTGTTAAGTGCCGTTGAGCCAGTGCTGACCCACAGTGACCCTGTATAGGGTTTTAGAGGAGTGGCTGGTGACCTTGAACAACTGACCTTGTGGTTCAAACCAACTTTGTAGTACAAAGCATTAACCCACAGTGCCACACCAGGACTGCATTATTCTAGGTACTCCAATATATATATTTAAATTGTTATATATGTGTGTCTTTATAGAGTGCTATGTTAATGCCAAGGAACCACAGATGTAGATTGAAGGACGTACTGCATTAGGCAAATCTGCTGCACAAGACCTTTTTAAAGTGTTGAAGAGCAAAGGTGTCAGCTTGAGGAGTAAGGTACGCCTGACTCAAGCCATGGTATTTTCAATAACCTCATATGCATGCGAAAGTTGGACAATGAGTAAGGAAGACCATAGAAGATTTGATGCTTTTGAGTTATGGTGTTGGAAGAGAATATTGAAAGTGCCGTGGGCTGCCAAAAGAACCAATAGATCCGTTTTGGCAGAAGTGCAGCCGGAGTGCTCCTTGGAGGCTAAGATGGCCAAACGTTGTCTCTCATACTTCAGACATATTGTCAGGAGGGACCAGTCTCTGGAGAAGGATATCATGTTTGGTAAGGTGGAGGTTCAGAGAAAAGAGGAAGATCCCCAACGAGATGGATTGGCCAAGTGGCAGCCTCAATGGACTCAAGCGTGGCAATAGTAGTAAGGTTGGCCCAGGATCGGGCAGTGTTTAGTGTTGCTCTGCACCTAACAACAACAACAGTAGCTAAAGCACTTGACTGTTAGTCTAATTGTTGGCTGTTCAAACCCATTAGCTGTTCAATGGAAGAAAGATGTTGCATTTGACTTCCGTAAAGACTTACAGCCCTGGAACGCCCACTCTACCCTATAGGGTCAGTTCTACTCTATCCTATCCGGTCACCAAGAGTTGGAATCAACTCAAAGGCAGTGTGTTTGACGTTTTGTTTGTTTGCTTATTTGTTTATGCTAATACAAGCACCAGAAGCAGAGTTAGGGTTCAAAAAGTTTCCAGAGACCACAAATTCGTAAATGCTTTTCTTCTGCTAATCTGTACATTCTACAAGATGAGCAATTACATCTCTCATGCTTGCTGCTCAAACTTCAGTTCCTAACATTATCTACGGCATATAAATTCTTTCAATAAACATTTGTTTAATGAATGAATCAATGAGTTAAAGATGCAAAACCTAACAACAAAAAACAGTCTAGCCTATGTAGAAGGAATAATCTCCTTATCTACTCTGATAAATGGTTTCAAGCATGTCTTAGGGAAGAAAAAATTAAAAGTGGTATACTGTTAAGGAGAAAATAATAAGTGCTGTCGAGATTCTGACCCATAGCATCCCTGTATAGGGTTTCCAAGGAGCAGCTGGTGAGCTTGAACCACCGACCTTGCAGTTCAAACGACTTTGCAGTCTGACACATTAGCCCATAGCGCCACACCAGGACTCTTTTTAAACCTAGTGGATGCCAAAGTAACCAATCCTAGTGTTAGAGTTGTACACTTTATTTGCATTATCTCACCAGTTGTTGTTGTTAGGTGCCATCAAGTAGGTACGGACTCATAGCGACCTTATGCACAACAGAACAAAACACTGTCCGGTCCTGGGCCAACCTCAGAATTGTTGCCATGCTTGAGTCCATTGATGCTGACACTCTGCCAACCCATCTCGCTGGGGGTCTTCCTCCTTTTCTCTCCAACCTCCCAAACATGATGTCCTTCTCCAGCGACTGACTGGTCCCTCCTGACAATATGTCCAAAGTATGAGAGACGAAGTTTGGCCATGCTGGCCTCCAAGAAGCACTCTGGCTGCACTTCTTCCAACACAGATCTGTGTGTTCTTTTGGCAGCCCATAGCACTTTCAATATTCTCCTCTAACACCTGTATTGTTGTTGTTGTGAAGTGACATTGAGTCAGTTCCGACCCATAGCGACCCTATATAGGGTTTCCGAGAAACAGCTGGTGAGCTTGAAATACTGACCTTGCAGTTCAAACGGGTTTGCAGTCTGGTGCATTAACCCACAGCGCCACACCAGGACTCCTGCATAGCTGATGCCAAATGAAAATCGGGCAGAATGAGACATAGTATGAAAAAAAGAAATCTACAAGGATGCAGTTTTGGATTGAAATATAACCCCCTGCCCCCCAAAAATATATGTGGTAGTCCTACACTTTTACCTAAAAATATGGCCTTATTTAGAAATATGAATGTCCTTTTTTTTATGTCAATGAGGTCATACTCATTAGGGTAGTTCTTAAATCTAATCACGTCTGGGTGGTATCTTATAAAAGACTCGAACAGAAACAGAGACACACACATATAGGGTGAGGAGACCATATGAGGAATTGTCAGCAGTCACTAGGAACTAGGAGAAAGACCCACACCAAAAATCAAACTATCAGACTGGTCAACACCATGATTTGGACTTTTAGCCTCCAAAACTATAAATTCAATCTACAAAAAAAAAAACACCAACACTTGTTTTTTAAAGCCACGTACTTATATTTTTTTTGTTATGGCAGCAGTAGGTAAATGCTTCAAAAAAATGAATTTAGTTATCTGAAAGACAGGATAGACCCTTGGGAAAATAAATTATTTTAAAACCTCTAGTTTGGTTGGTTTTCTTTTGCTTATTTGTTTGTTTTCCCAAAAATTAATATACTGTCAGTCACGACTAATGAGTATAGGGTTTCTTTTGAGGTTGATGAAAGTTCTGGAATTAGATAGTGATGAAATTTGCACAATCGTGTGAATATAATTTTTAGTTATTGTAAAAATGGCGTGGGGATAATGTCTGACCTCTTCTGGCCTTGCAATGGAAGAAACACCAGTCCAACACCAATTCCTATGAGGCTGAAGTCAGACATGTCTCTACTCTCTGGCATTCTTTATCCTATTCTGACACCAACCATTCCTTCCATGGTATTCTCTACTTCTCTGCTGGGTCAGATAATCCTTTTCAGTGGCTACGCAGAACTCACAGACAATATTCATGATTATGGGGCTTATTAAGGAAGCGAAAGGTACAATTTGGAATCAAAAACAACTCAGGATTCCGCAGTTCCCCAGTGAGGAAGGCCTCTTCTAAGCCATACTGCAGGCACACCTCACTCTTGGCCTTCCTTTTGTCCTTGTCCTCTCAGCTTCTAAGTCACCACATCCTTTGGTCTCTGTCCAGCTCAGACAGGAGTTACCAAATTCCTTTGAGCTGTCAGTAAATGCCCAAGGGTACTTTCTGCAAACCAGCCTTCTGCCTGAAAGCACTCAGTTTTACTTGGTCTTTGGGTTAGATAGTCCACTGCTCTGTCTCCATGCTATTGCCACTTCTGTTGCCATTATAGCCATTTCTCCCAGCAAGGATTTGTAGCTCTGCTCGTGGCTCTTCTTTCTTGATGGTGTAGGAATCTTCTGTCTTCTTTTGAGATGATTCTTCTTATACTTAGTAGTGGTGGTGGTACCTATGTACCTTGGAGTGGGTTCCTACTCAAAGCGATCCTGTTGAGCAGGGGTGGGGAAGGTCCTACCTGCAGAAATCATTTGGTCTGGCCTTGCCAAAGCAACAGCAGTTCCAGCCATCACACTGTTGTTATTGTTGTTGTTAAGTGCTGTCAAGTCAGTTCTGACTCATAGCAGACCTATATAGGGCTTCTGAGGAGCAACTGGTGAGTTTGAACCACCAACCTTGTGGTTCAAACTGACCTTGAAATTGAGCATTTATTTCATGCTATACCAGGACTCCATGTTAGGGGTAAGTTAATTAAATATTTGGCCAAATATTGCAGGCTAATTTTCAACTTGATAATTTTATATATACCATTATACATTTTGGCAGAAAAAAGGTTCTGCACCCCTGATGTAGTGGGTTTCCAAAGACCAGCTGGTGGGTTTGATCTGCCTCCTTATGGTTCAAATCAACCTTGCGGTCTAGTGCTTATGCTACAGCACCACAGTTGTTGTAGTTAAGCTCCATCAAGTAGGTTCCAACTCAAAGCAACCTTGTGGTTCAAACCAATCTTGCAGTCCAATGCTTATCCTACAGTGTCATACCAAGACTCCACAGCACCACAGTTGGTGCTGTTGTTAGGTACCAACTCATAGTGACCTTATGCTCAGCAGAATGAAACACTGCCCGATCCTGGGCCAACCTCACTATTGTTGCCATGCTTGAGCCCATTGATGCTGCCACTTTACCAATCCATCTCACTAGGAGTCTTCCTCTTTTTCTCTGACCCTCCACCCTACAAACATGATATCATTCTCCAGCTATTGGTCCCTCTTGACAATATGTCTAAATTATGAGACATATATGTCTAAATAATATATATTGTCTAAATAATTTAGACAATATGTCTAAGTGCTGCTCTTCTCCCAACACAGATCTGTTGTTGTTTTTTGTCTGTAAATCAAACTTTTTTAACCCCAGGATGGCCTATATGACTTGAATGCTTCATTTGTTCTTAGGAATATCCATAACTTCAGTTGCAACCAATATGTTTTAAATATGAGATGAAATACATTGTTTTTTAAAGTTTAGCTTCATTTCTCAGTGCAAAGTTCAAATAAAACTTGTTTCATGGTTAATGAGAGATTTTAGTGACATAGGTTTCCTATAATCAATTCTCTAGATTTGTCTCATGGCAGGGTTTCCTGAAGTTTTGTTTACTTACCAGATTGCTTAATAAATTGGAGTAAATTAAAATATATAGCTATATGTCTAAAGTATGATATTAATCTAAGAAAAATATTCACAATTAAAAAACATTTAATGATCTGGTTTTTCATCTGTATGGCAAGCATTGAGCTGAGATCTGATGCATAAGAGCATAAGACATTGAAAATTCCTGTCTTCAGGAACATGACATGATGCTATGAATCTGAAATAAGTCAAGCCTAAAATATGATTTATCTTGGAAGTCAAAAGTTTCATATTAAATTAAATGTTCAATATTTTAGATAACTCCCCTATTAAAAAAAAAAAAAGGAAGAAAAAGAAGACACCCCCTCCATAAGAAAGAAAGAAAGAAGAATCATCACAATATAAGAAAGAACAGGAGCTCTCAAGCAACTGAGTGTTTTTGGCATTTCATACTGATGATAAATTCTCGTTAGCACTCAGGTTCATAGTTTGTACAGTATAGGCAATATTCTAGCTAAGCTTGGTTGCTAAATTTCTGAAATTTATTAGAGATAATAAATTTGTATATATCACTGATGTTTTAGTAAACATGCAGACATTTAATAGTATGACTGGCAAAAACTATCATTTTATCATTATTTTTAAAATCTATTATATTTGACCTCAATCTACATATAACTTTGTTTTTGTTGTTGGTACCTGCTATAGAGGTACCAACTGGCTCATAGCTATCCTGTCTTTAAGGTCTCAAGGCAAAAACTTTTTCAAGAGTAGAAAGCCCCCTTTTTCCCACAGAGCAGCTGGTGGGCTCAAATTATCAACCTTTTCGTTTTCAGTTCAGTACTGATCCTATGGAGTCATGATGCTCCCATATATAACTTTAATGTCTACTAAAATATTATGTTTAACTTTTCATTATTATGAATTGTTTCTACAAGGTAAAAACTTAAAACTCTATAAAATAAAATGAAAAATAATTTGATCCTTTCATTCCCAAGGAACATACCATGTGTTTTCTGTCGGTATATATCCTTCCAGAAAAAGTATGTGTGTGTGTGTGCATGTATCCATATATTTTGTCAGTTGTCCTGGTGACATCATAAGATATGCACTGGACTGCTAACAGTAGGCTCAGAGGTTTAAACCTACCAACAGCTCTAAGAGTGAAAGATGAGACTTACTTTCTGCTCTCGTAAAGATTTACAGCCTCAGAAACCCTGACTACGTTGCTATAAGTCAGAATTTATTCAATGACAGTGGGTTTGTTTTTTAGCTATAAATGTATTTATGTTTGGCAAGTAGGTATATTTGCATATATTATTTTTCTTTACACCAAAACAATAACATTATACTCACCATACCTCCTAGTTCTCAGGTAGCCAAGCTATATAGTTTGTACAATTTTCTATATCATGTTTAGCTCATTTTTCACTTATTTTGAAGAACGAACAAGTATCTACTAAGAAGTCTGTCAACTATTCATGGGTCCTTAGGTAGTATAGGGGTTTGTATTTGCATTTTTACTGTTACTAGCTATGCTATAATAACTGATCTTATAATATACATTTGAAGTGTGCAAGCATATGTACAGGGCAAATCTAAAAGCCATTGCTGTTAATGTTTTATGTCATCAACCATAGCTCGACCCTGTATAGAGTTTCTGAGGCTGCAAATCTCTGTGGAAGCAGAAAGCCCCTTTCTGCTCTTGAAAAAGTCTTTCTCCTGAAGAATGGCTCGTGGGTTCAAGCCACCAACCTTGTGTCTCAGAGTCCAGAGCTTATTGTACAGTGACCCACTCCCTCTGAAAGCCATCTCTGAATCTTATTATTTTCAACAATGTGCTATACAAAGAACTGCAGTCTGAAATTGTTCTATCATCACCAGTTCATTAATGCCTTTCTAAATGTCCCTGATAATTATTTCTAAATAATTACTATGATGATAATAAAGCAATCTGTACCTCAGAAAACTATGAGTGAAAAACATCAGCAAAACATGTATCATTAGAGGTGTCTCATTAAAACCTGACCTGACAACTGCGTAAGTCAGGCATTTGCAGATGAGGGTATTCAACGTTTCTGAAACTAAGACAAACCAAATAGTAATAAACAAATAAACATCTGTTGTGGACACTCTTCATTTAATCCAAATTGAAGAACAAAAAGGAATGGAAGAAATCGTAAGTTCTTTCTTTCCTTATTTTGGTGAGTTGTGCCAATACTGATGTGGAAAGAAAGTGTGCTATAGTTGTTTGTTTGTTTCTGCTTAGGGGTTGTTGTTGGTTTAGTTCCCTTTAAGGTCTCCTGCAGTGATGTAGAATAACAATATTTCATAGCTCAGTCATCACTTATTCAATGTGTCACTTTGATCTGTCACTGGTTACATTTTAAAAATCTCAGGATTACTTCAATTAAAAATGAATCTTCATAGCACTCTGCAGATTTTGTGCAGAACCCTATCATGAACACTATACTAGATTGAAAACCCAGGGAAGAGAGTGCTATTTTTATGTCTGTTGCTATATTCTATTTTTGCTGATAACCTTCCTGCTCAATGTTTTCCCTTTTGTCAAATGATCTGAAGAAGCTGCAAATGATACGATATCAAATTACAGCATAGTCTCCTTGTTAACAATTATGAATAATCTATTATTGATTTTAATTAAATAATTTAAATGTAATTCTACAAAAGAACTAATTGTGATAAAACTAAGCAGCCATTCAAATTACAGTTCACATTTATCACAAAGATTTGAAGTACCATGTCTTATACAGTACTCAAAAGATTAAAAATTCTAAAGTGCTTATCTAGTAAAATGTATGGACTATATGCTACATGGTTCAATCTACATCCCTAGTTTTGGCTCTATAGATACTAAGGAGCTCTGGTAGCATAGTGGTTACGAGTCGGGTTGCTAACCTCAAGGTGAGTAGTTGGAAACTACCAACTATTCCATGGGGAGAAAGACAAGGCTTTTTGCTCTCGTAAAGATGTACAGCCTCGGAAATCCTATACAGGGTCACTAAGAGTCAGAACCGACTCCGTGGCACACCACCACCACCAGATACTAAGGAGTCTTAGTGTGGCACTGTAGGATAAGCATTGGATTGCCAACTGCAAGGGTGGAGGTTTAAACCCATCATCCACTCCTCAGAAACCGTCTACAGGGTCCATACCTCAGAAACCCTATATAGGCTTGCCATGAGTCAGAACTGATTTGACAACACTTAACAACAACAACATTATACATACAGTGAAGTAAGGAACCGAGGTTGTTACAAAGTCTAGGTATTTGAGTTTCCAAAGTACCTTACATCAAAAACCTTGTGCATAGTAGCCAAGAAACCAGTTCTCTTTTGGTAACTCAGGAATTTATTGTTGTACATATAATAGATTAAACTAGCTATATTATACTGGAGGAATTAGGAATACTGGTCAACCATTCTGTATTATTTTCTTCAGAGGTTGTCATAAACTTCTTCCTTCTACAGTATGTAGAGTTGTGATTTCACAATCTTACTTAATAAATGTTAGAGTACTTTGACTAAAAATTTGCTATGAAAAGACAATCAAGTTTACCTCTCCACTGAACTGAAGTAAGCTGAAATAAAGATATCTATCCAACTTCTCAAAAATGTATGATACCTTAAGAAGTCTGTCCAGTACAATTTTAAAATAAAAATGCTAATTTAAATAAATATTGTCCAAAGTGATCAATTAAGTTGAAAGAGTCAAGCTATAGTTCCCCTTATCTCTTTATAACACTCTACATCAAGCATAACAACAATTGTCTACTAAAGCTTAAGTCTCTTAACAAGCAACTATATTATGCTGAATTTCCCTATAAAACATAATCGTATTTGATCACTTTTCTGATACACCACTTAATAGATAATCAAGCATGGAGAGTTTGAAAAGTCCTTAGTTATTCATTTCAATCATTTTATTTGTCAAATGGATGATTCTGTATTCAAAGATAGCAAGAATGCTGTGACCCTGAGGGAAAAGCAGCAAGCTAAAAGGGGAATGGAAGACTGAGCTTTAATGATAGAACTGATCCTAAGTTGAACCAATAATGTCTCGAAAGCTAGCTTCTATTCACCCAGGCCAAAGAATTATCACTACCTTCCTTTAGCTAAAATCATACCAGAGAGTAAATAAAAAATGATGCATTATCCAGATAAAATGGAGCCTATTATTATCACAATAACCTGAAAATAATTTATAATATAAAAATTTAAAAGAAGTTGATAGGAAAATATAAATGTATTCCTATCATAAAATGTGTAACTTCCAGTAATACACAAAAATTGAGGATGACCACATCAGATTACAAAATGGAGGATGATTACATTGTTACACAGTTGCCAAATTGCATCATTGCATAACTTCCAAGCCACGTAGAATCATGGCCCAGCTAAATTCATTACAGTCAACATTATTCTCACCTCAAAACTTGATGTTCCTTGCTGCTAAATGTTCATTGTTAATGTGCAAAATAATCAGATAGATTTTTTACTACTGTCGTAAATGTAAAATGTCAGATAACAAGATAGTTGATAAGAAAGGAGTACCAATATTCACCACTTGCATGTGCTCTATTTTAAGTATCTACCTGAGACTTTACAAAATATATCTCATTCAGTCTTTTTTTTTTTTTTTCTTTTACACTATATTACACTTATTTGTCTTCGTCTGGAAGGAAGGAGTGATGAACTACTTTCAAATATTTAATCACTGAAAATCTTATGAATAGCAGAAAAACACTGTCAGATATAGGCTGGAAAATGAGCCCCTCTGGTTGGAAGGCACTCAAAATGCGACTGGGTAAGAGCTGCCTCCTCAAAGTAGAGTTGACAATGATGATGCGAATGGAGTAAAGCCCATGGGAGAAAAGCCCACAGGACCTTCATTTGTTGATGGAGCACAACTCAAAATGAAGAGAAACAGCTGAAAATATCCATTGTAAATTGGAACATGGAATGTACGAAGTATGAATCTGGGAAAATTTGAAGTTATCAAAAATGAAATGGAATGCATAAACATCTGTATCTTAGGCATTAGTGAGCTGAAATGGACTGGTATTGGTCATTTTTAATTTGATGACCACATGGTTTACTATGCCAGGAATGACAAATTAAAGAGGAATGGTGTTGTATTCATTGTCAAAAAGAACATACCCAGATCAGTCATGAGGTACAATGCTGTCTGTGATAGGATAATATCCATGCACCTACAGGGAACCCTAGTTAATACCACT
>NW_006408535.1:3371976-3423198 GCF_000296735.1 Chrysochloris asiatica
CCACACTTGCACATAATACCCACTTGACCTGGCTTCAATGACTGGATGATCAGAGCTCAACTAGAAGAAAGAAGAGGAATGAAAGAGTAATCTGATAACAATTTGATGAAATTGACCTACACCTATGGATGCAGTAGCTCAAAAGAGAGAACAAATCTTTACAGCAAGGATCATTCCCACCACCTCCATACACAGAGTAGACAGGAATGGACAACTTGGACATTGGCTACCCAAAATCGGGTGGCTACAAAGGCAAGAAGTGACTGACTTACAAGCTTTCAAGATGGACCCTAGATTCAGAAGGCATGGAGGAAGGTAGAATCTCCACTTAGTAGTATCCAATCTGTCTAGGCAGGGCTGATGAAAGGAAATGTAAATAGGTCTCTTGTGATACAATAGTGAATAATTGTTATCAGGACTGATTGTGAGGGTTGGAAATGTAAACGTAGACTTTTGTAGCAAGGAGGAAAGTGATTAACTTTTCAGTCTCCGAGTGGAGTTCCCTGGGACCATCAAGTAGAAGACCGGAGAGCGGGACCCTACTCAGAGGAGCAGTGATGCCAGAAATGGAGGCAGAGACTATGACATGGAGAGATAGAGCAGCTGGGGACTTTAGACCCAGAGAGGAAGAGGGGCTGCGCGCTGACGACTGGGGGACAGGCTTGCAGGGTATACCCTTTTGGTTGATGATGCATGGAGGGGATTGTAACCATGGCAATGAAACGATATATGATAGGATGAAAGTAAAACTTATGTTCTCCCATGTAAACTATAACAAAATTCCCAATAAAACAGCTAAAAAAAAAGGGGGTGGGGAATCAATCGACGCATTGCATTAGGCAAATGTGCTGCACAAGACCTTTTTAAAGTGTTGAAGAGAAGATTTCAGCTTGAGGACTCAGGTGCATCTGACTCTAGCCATGGTATTGTTAATAACCCCATATGCATGCGAAAGCTGGACAATGAATAAGGAGGACCTTAGAAGAAGTGGTGCTTTTGAGTTATAGTGTTGGAGGAGAATATTGAAAGTGCCATGGGCTGCCAAAACAACCAACAGATCCATTTTGGAAGAGGCGCAGCCAGAGTGCTTCTTGGCAGCCAAGATGGCCCAACTTTGTCTTTCATATTTCAGGCATATTGTCAGGAGGGACCAGTCGCTGGAGAAGAATATCACGTTTGGTAAGGTGGAGGGTCAAAGAAAAAGAGGAAGACCCCCAACGAGATGGACTGGCCAAGTGGCAGCTTCGATGGACTCAAGCGTGGCAACAGTCGTAAGGTGGCCCAGGATAGAGCAGTGTTTAGTTCTGCTGTGCATAAGGTCGCTATGAGTCAGTACTGACTCAATGGCACCTAACAACAATGCTTATTTGATTTGAAATGAACAAAATATGATTAGACTTCCACTACCATTTAGATTATAGTCTTTATTTGAAGTGGTATACTTATGAAAAGTATAATACACAACATATTATTGAAGATATAGTAATTGATGGAAAATGTTTATGTGAAATGTTGACAAGGTGCACTTTTAAACTTTAAAATGAGGGCAGATGACATGACTGAGATTTCTAACTGAGATGTAGGCCCAATTCTATTTTATCAGTTTGACTCCTTCCCAAACATTACTTCTGCTTTGTAATCCTCCGAAAGTTTGCTTATTAGATCAAAATCGTAATAAAGATGTGTGTGTGTGTGTGTGTGTGTGTGTGTGTGTGTGTGTGTTCACGTTCCATGAAACACATGACTGAATGGTGGTCTGCCAGTTTCAAAGATAACCTTATAGTTAAAATCCAACCAATAAGAATTGCTTGCAAACAACTTTTGTAAATCTCAACCTGTCAAATGTTTACCTAGCAGAGGCTGACATTTTGTGAATCTGTCCTAAAAATAAATATTTTGTCTCCATGTACATTGAAACAATTTCACTTTGAGACTATGTGTTTTTCTGCTAGAACTGTTAGAGTCACCAAGAAACCTCTTTCATTCTTTAATAGAGTTTTAGTCAATTTACTGTATGACATATTTGATGGTATAAGTGGGTTTTGACAATGTTTCAACTGTAGTGAACCCCAGGAATCAAGGATTAGGGCTTTGGTACCAGGTAAACCATTTGGGCCCTCTGTCTCCATGAATATCCCTGGAATTGTAGCGTAGTGGTTACGAATCGGGCTGCGAACCTTAAGGTCAGCAGTTCGAAACTACCAGCCGCTCCGCGGGAGAAAGATGAGGCTTTCTACTCCCGTAAAGATTTACACCCTCGGAAAACCTGTACAGGGTCGCTATGGGTCGGAACCGACTCAATGGCACTTAACAACAACAACAACAAAAAACCACTTGAATTTGAAAATATGCATCCTTTGAATTCAGGTTCTTTGAACTTGACTTGGGATCTGTTTCATTACGCCTGTTCTTTAGAATTGTTGGAATGTCTTCTGTTGATTTGCAATATTTGGTCACAGCTGAGAGATTTCATAATCTGAGAAACTGAAAGCCCTGAAGTAGGGAATGCAATGGCTAGGAGCAAGCTGGAGTTTCTCTCCAGTACCCCTGCCCACTAAATAAACAACTATTATTATTCTCATATTTTTTTCTATTTGTTGGTTTGTCTGTTTGGCATAGCCTAACGAAGAATGGTCTAGAACATATGTGGCTACTTTGAGGCTCATTTGAACTTTTTAAATTAGTTGTGACACTGTGGGTTAATGCGTTAGACTGCAAAGTCACCATGAACTTCAAGGTCGGCGGTTCAAGCTCACCAGCTGCTTCTTGTGAGCCCTATACAGGGCCACTATGGATTCGAACGGACTCAATGGCACTTAACAAGAACAATAACATGCAATAAATTGGAAATTAAAGGCATTTGAATTAAACAGTCCTAGTGGAATGCCTATATTGATTGTATGTATTTGGATTCTTGTTTGAGATCTCTAAAAACTGTTTATTAAACCAGGACCCACTTTTACATGCTTTGAAATTAACAAGACTAGCATGTTTAAAATAAGAAACTAGCTCTCCAGCCAGAAAAATGAGTTTGGTTTAGAAAGAATCAAATCAGGTTTTATCTGGTTTCTTACCAAAGAATCCGGGCATCTTTGACTTAGTTACAACAGTTTCAAACTGTTCTAAATGTCCCTAATAAATGCACATTTGGTTCATACTCAAAAGCACTGTAAGTTGAATATATTTTAAATAATTTAGAATTTTAATTATCATTTTAGAAAAACACCTTTGTTATCTCCTCATTTTTCTTTCATTGTGGGAAAATGAGTTCCCATTGTGCTGCGTTTTCTTTCACTTGCAGAGTATTTATTCAACGTTCAGCTTTTGTCAGAGGATCTGATATTGCTGCATCTGAGAGTCTGACAAAATAAGAGTTTATCTAGGGCCTCTTTTTCTGTTGAATTGACTCAATCTCATCCAGGAATTGATATATACATTTTGAGAAACTGTGTTTCCTATATATCTGCCTTGTTGTTGTTGTTGTTGTTGTTAAGGGCTCTAGAGGCAGTTCTGACTCATAGCGACCTTTGCACAAAATGAAACACTGCCCAGCCAATCTCACCATCTATATTCAATTGAGACCATTGCTGCTGCCATTGCACCAATTCATCTCATTGGGGGTGGGTCACCCTCTTTTTTTTTGACCCTTCACTTTACTAAGCATGATGTTTTTCTCCAGGTACTGGTCCCTTCTGATAACACATCTCAAGTGTGAGAGACAAAATTTGGCCATGTTAGCTGCTAAGGAGTATTCTGGTTGTTCTTTTTTCAGCATAGATGTGTTTGTTCTTCTGGCAGTCCATGGTACTTTTAATATTCTTCCCCAACACCACTAACTCAAATGCATCAATTATTCTACCATCTTTCTTACTCATTGCCCAACATTCATATGCATATGAGGTGACTGAAAATACCATGGCTTGGGTCAGATGTAACTTAGTCCTCTAACTGACATCTTTGCTCTTAACACTTAAAAGAGATATTATTCAGCAGATTTGCCTATTTCAATGTGTCCATCGATTTCTTCACTATTACTTCCATGAGTGTTGATGGTGGATCCAAACAAAAAGAAGTCTTTGACAACTTCAATCTTTTCTCCATTTAATATAATGTTATTTATTTGTCCAGTGTTGAGGATTTTTGTTTTCTTTACATTGAGGTGTAATCCATACTGAAGGCTGTGGTCTTTGATCTTCATCAGTATTTTAAGTCTTCTTTCACTTCAGCAAGCTAGGTTGTATCATGTGCATATCACAGGTTCTTAATGAGTCTTCCTCCAATCCTGATTCCACATTCTTTTCCTAGAATCCAGCTTCTCAGATTATTTGCTCAGCATACAGATTGAATGAATATGGTAAAAGAATACAACCGTGGTGCTCACCTTCCCTGATTTTAATTCTCCGTTCAGTGTCACTTTGTTCTGTTCAAACAACTGCCTCTTGGTCTATGTACAGGTTCCTCATGAGCAAAATTAAGGGATCTAGAATACTCATTCATGACAATGTTATATATAGCTTGTCATGATCTACCCACTTGAAAGCCTTTGCATACTCAATAAAGCACAGATTTCTTTTTCGTATTCTCTGTTTTCAGCTGGGATCCATCTGACATCAGCAATGACATCCCTTGTTTCACATCCTCATCTGAATCCAGCTTGAAGAGCTGGAAGCTCCATGTCAATGCATTTTTCAGTCATTTTTAAATTATCTTTAGCAAAGCTTTACTTTCATGTGACATTAATAATATTGTCCAATGATTTCCACATTCCATTGGGTCACCTCTCTTTGAAATGGGAGTGCACATAATCACTATACCAAAAAGAAATGATGGATATTCAATCATTTATGAGGTAGCATATGAACAACAGCCAATAGTACTGAAAGAAGAAGTCCAAGGTGCACTGAAGGCATTGGCAAAGAACAAAGTTCCAGGAATTGATGGAAAACAAATAGAAATATTTCAACAAGCTGATACAGCACTGGAGGCACTCACACATCTATGCCAAGAAATTTGGAAGACAGCTACCTAGCCAACAAATTGAAGGATATTTGCCTTACATTAGGTTAAATACAACCCTGGCTTTGAGCTGACCTAATTAACCACTTAATTTATGTGATTTTTCTGTCAGAGATTCTGTCTTGTCTCAGGAAGTCATGATTAGAGGTTTGTTTTTCATTTTTTCTCATGAAGCAGTCTTTTAAATCTTAGAAAAAATTATGTTTGCACCTGCCTTATATTTGGACTTTCAATAAGTACATTGAGAAAAAAATACTCAATTTTTTAATGCATTGAAAATAATGCATTTTTTTATTTTGATGAATATATATTTTAAGTCTTAAAGGCTGTGGTTGTTGCCATTGTTAAGGGCCGCTGAGTTGGTTCTAACTCATAGTGACCCTGAATAGGGTTTCTGAGGAGTGGCTGGTGAATTTGAACTGCCAATCTTGCAGTTCAAACCAGTCTTACGGTCTAGTGCATTAACCCACGCCATACCAGGACTCCAAACATATACTAACTTGAGTGGAGCAAAATGCAATATACAATAAAGAAAGATCAGCACAAAATGTTCAAGACAAAGACACTAACAGAAACATAAGTTTTATAGCCAATGAAGGCAGATACCATTACATACTCAACCATGCAATAACAATAATCCATGAGTAGGTATATAAATAGACACACAGGCTGAACAGGTGTGGAAAAGTTAATGAGATCCACAGATATATACAGATTTGACAGAAGGTATTTCTACACAGGAATTTATACATACTGCAAATATTGTTGAGTCGAGCAGGTGCCATCAAGTAGGTTTTGATCCATAAAGACCCTGCGTAGGATTTCCAAGTAACAGCTGGTGAGTTTGAACCACTGACGTTGTGGTTCAAACTGACTTTGCAGTCCAGTGCATTACCCCACAGCACCATCCATATATATAGTAGTACATACAGGGGACACAGTTATGAATACTTCTTAGCCATAATCAAATGGCTTGAGGTAATGAGTTTCCGGATCTGGGGGCTCAGAACTATGGTCTTGGGGGACATTTAGATAATTTGGCATAACTTGGTCCACAAAGACGTTCTACATTCTACTTTGGTGAATAACAACTGGAGTCTTAAAAGCCTATTAGCAGTCATCTAAGGTGCAACTGGAGTCCTGGTATGGCGCTGTGGGTTAATACGCCAGACTGCAAAGCCATTTGAACTGCAAGGTCAGCAGTTCAAGCTCACCAGCTGCTCCTCAGAAACCCTATACTGGGTCGCTATGGGCCAGAACCGACTCGACAGCACTTAACAACAACAACAACAAGGTGCAACTGTAGTCCTGGTGTGGCACTGTGAGTTAATGGCCAGACTGCAAAACCATTTGAACTGCAAAGTCGGTGGTTCAAGTTCACCAGCCACTCCTTGGAAACCCTCTACAGGGTCGCTACGGGTTGGAATCGACTCAATGGCACTTAACAACAACAACAACAAAGGTGCAATTACTGATGTCTCCATATCAGAAGCAAAAAAGAGTGCAGAAAATTAAAGATGCATGGAAAAATTAGTCCAAGAAACTAATGGACCACACAAACCCCAGTAACCATGACCCTGATACCAGACAAACGAGATGATGCCTGGCAACCACTGCTGACCACTCTGAAAGGTATCCCAATAGGAAGTTTTGGATAGTTTGAGAAAATTGTAGACTAAAACTCAATATCATTAAAAAAACGGAAAAAAAAATTGCTTACTGGTGTGTAAGAGACTGGTGGAACCCCTGAGACTATGACACTTAGAAGCCCTTCAACCTGGAGTGAACTCACTCCTCTGGCTCAAATTTTAGCCAATAAGATAGAACTATAAAGTGACCGATAATACCAGGGCAGTATGAAATCCTTAGAACAATCAATCATCTAGGATCAAAAGGGCAGCATTTGGTGAGAGATAAAGTTCTGAAAGCTAGGAAATATAGATGAATGGGAACAATAAACACAACAAGGACTTGGGAAGAATGCTATTACGTTATGGAGATTGCAATCTATGTCATGAATCAGAATGTGTGTACTAATTGTTGAGTGGAAAATTATTTGCTCTATAAACCATCATCCAAATTACAACAAAAAAGTTTTTTAAAAATTTCCTACTTACATATAAGTACTACAGAATTAGATGTCTTCAAAAATCTTACTTTGATCAGTTTAATAAAAAATAAATTTAATGTGGCACTGTGGGTTAATATGCCAGACTGCAAAGCCATTTGAACTGCAAGGTCGGTGGTTCAACCTCGCCATCTGCTCCTATACAAAGTTGCTATGGGTCAGAACCAACTGACGGCACTTCACAACAACAACAATATTCTCAAGAATTAAAAAAAAAAAAGTAAATTAATTTTGACAAAGATTTTATGTTTATGTCAACCTTGAAAGTAAAATCTTAAAACCAAAACCTTTCTATGTACCTTAGCTAGATATTTTATGAAATAAGATCCTCTCAACCAGATGAAAGCATAAATTTAAAAAATGTTTTTGTTATAAGATCCAGGTTTAAATTATTTCAAATTTTTAGGCGAATTACGGGTATTAAAATAAATTAATGGATACACTGTATAACTGATACATATAAGCTCTTATGTTTTATACCAAAAAGAGAGAATATACTTGGATCCAATAATAAATATGTTCATTTTTACTACTTAAAGAAATATATTATAAATAGCAAAGACAAGAAATTTAAAAGGTTTATTAAAAGATAATTTATTTTATATGGTCAAAGCTCTGATCTACTGTAGCTAAAAAGTTAAATTGGTAACTGCAAGAATTTTTCATAGGTTTAATATAAAATATCATATAAAGCAAAAAATTAGGTTTGTTGCTGTTAAGAAATAAAAACTTCCTGAATTACAAAACCGAAAAGTTATTTTTATTGTTTATGCAATCTGCCTTGAAGACAAGAATCTGACAACAAATTACTGAGTCAAAAGTCAAGCTTCACAGCTTTAAAAAATTAAAACCTAAGGCACTTGCATTAAGATCTTTACTTAAATAATTCATAATTGTTGTTTGGTGTATTAGTTATCTAGCTCTACTATAATAGAAATACCACAGGTGGATGACTTTAACAAAGAGAAATTTATCCTATCATAATTTAGACGGTCTAAATTCTTTGAGAAGGCTTGCTACCAGTTTTGGCTCACAGTTTAGGAGGGAAGTTCGTGTCTGTCTCCTTTCAGCATCAGTGGAACCAGCATTCCTTAGAACTCTCCATGCATCTAGGTATTCATTTTCCCCTGGGTTTAAGAGATTCCCAGCACTGGGGCTGTTCAGCTTTTATTTCTTGGTGGTTGTAGGCCCCTCTGATCTCTGCTCGCTTATTGACATCTTTCATATCTCAAAAGATATTGACTCAAGATACAACCTTAATTTGTAGATTGTATCCTGCTTCATTAACACCATAGAAGTTATGATTTACAACACAATATCATTACATTAGATCAAAAAATGGAGGATAATTGCATAATACTGAGATTCATGGGCCAGGCAAGTTGACAAGTATTTTAGGGAGACACAATTAAATCCTTAACACTAGGTGACCTATGATAAACTTATGCCAACTAAAATTTCAACTGAAAGCCACAAAAGAAATGTTTCTATTTCATAAAGAGAAAAACTATGGGGGGAAAAAAAGGTTTAGTCAATATGTTATAAATTGATTGAACCATGTCAAATCGTAAAAAATGGCAAATTTTCTCTGAATTAAAATTTATGTCAATGTTTTGTTATTAAGTGCTGTTGAACTAGTTCTGACTAATATAACCCTATATCTGGTTTCCGAGCAGCTGCTGATGAGTTTGAACAGCTGACCTTGCAGTTCAAACTGACATTGCAGTCTAGTGCTTATCCTACAGCACCACACCAGGACTCCATGTCAATGTTGAGCTGATATCAGATAATAAGCATACAATATTACATCATAATTTTATTGTTCGATTACTACTTGATTACTATCCTGCTGTCTTTGAATCTGACATCATCATAGCTAATTTTAACAAAGGAATTCACATCATCTACCTATAGGAATTTTATTACTATTCAAATATTTAGAGACTTGAAAATTTTTGTATATCCTTAGTATAATCTGACTATTTGATGTTGTTCTCAAATTTACTAAGGTTCTTTTGGAGATAAGGTTAATCGTTATATTTAGAAAAGTTATCTAAAGTTTCTTTTTAATTGACTTTTTATAATTCCCATCAGAGTTTAGGGAATTTTAGGGAATTATCACATTAAGCTAACCACAGACATTTTTAAGCTGTCATCTGCACATACATTTTACTTTGCTGATGACACCTTCTATGGACTTGGCAAGTCCCTGGAAAACTGAAAATCACATTGAAATGCCCTACTGGTCACAAACAGATGACTTCTGAGGCAGAAAACTGATTCCAAGACCACAGAACAAAACCTCATGCAACTTGTTGACGTTTTAAAACTTTGTTTCTTGATTGCTGATGTTATGATATTTGCTTTAGCATACACTTATGGTATAATCTTTTTTTAAAATATGGAAACATGAAAGTACTGAAGAAGCTGGTTTAGTTTGGACTATTATTTTTATATTATTTCTTCCTAGTTTACCTACATTATGAAGTTATTCTTGGGTTTTCTCATGCAGTTATGCTAATTCCCACTGAGGCCTAGAGAGATAATGCCTTTGTTATTTAGCCCATTCCATAGCTAATAATCTTTATCTCATTAGTGAATTTGTCAGGACAAAGTCTAGACACACCAGCTCAGACCTTTAGTTCTTCCTGTATTAAATTACTCCCTGTGCCCAATGTTGCTGTTAATCAGACTTATTGACCTTCCCAGGCCATGTACATGAGACTGTGGCAGTCTTCTAAGATGTTACCTCAAGCTCATATACCTTTGCTTTAATCTGACCTACATAATAGGACTCCTGGTGTGGCCCTGTAGGTTCAGCACTGGACTGAGAACAATTCAAACCTACCAGTTGCTCCTTGGAACTGGTGAGTCAAAACTGACTAGATCACCTTTAACTTTAACTTAACATAGTAGAAAGACCTATCAATTGTACCCACTTCAAACAATGTGATTCTTGCTTTTTCCCTATTTTTAATTTTGAAGGAATAAACCCAACCCAACTAGCTGATTTTCCTCATGACTTTCAAATGTATTTCTGTTATTTTAGTGTTATCGAGTTTGTTCTGACTCATAGTGACCCTGCATAGGGTGTCTTAGGAGTGACTGGTGGTATTGAGTAATCCAGTGCTTATCCTACAATGCCACACCACATAATAATTGCAATATAATCCAGTTTAAGAGAGTCACAACCACACCTGAATATATATAACCAATTGAGGATAGGACAATTATTTGTTTATAACCCACTACAGCTCTGGTAGTGTAGTGGTTACGAATAGGGCTGAGAACTGCAAGGTCAGAAGTTCAAAACTACCAGCTGCTCTTTGGGAGAAAGATGAGGCTTTCTGCTCCTGTAAAGATTTATAGCCTCGGAAACCCTGTTCAGGGTCGCTATGGGTCGGAACCAACTTGACGACACTTAACAACAACTGTAGAGTCGATTCTGACTCAGAGCAACCCTATTGGACAGAGCAGAACTGCTCCTTAGGATTTTTGAGACTGTAAATCTTTATGGGAGCAATGCTTAATGGGTTTGAACCAGCGACCTTGTGGTTAGGAGTCCAGTGCTTAATCACTCTGCCACCAAGACTCCTTCATGTATTTATAATAAAAATTTTACTGAACATAGCTTGTTTACTCCAACCAATTTTTAGCCTTCCTTTCTAAAGTTAGGGTAATTTGTGCACTCACCCTAGATATATATTCTCTTATGAGCTCTGGTAGCGTAGTGGTTACGAATCGGGCTGCGAACCTTAAGGTCAGCGGTTCGAAACTACCAGCCGCTCCGCGGGAGAAAGATGAGGCTTTCTACTCCCGTAAAGATTTACACCCTCGGAAACCCTGTACAGGGTCGCTATGGGTCGGAACCGACTCGACGGCACTTAACAACAACAACAACATGGAGCATCTACTATAAAATTTTATTAACCCACATCCAGAGGCTAAGCCCCATGTTTGGGACTTCCTTTTCTAGATAGCTAAAGAATGAGAGGCCAACATACCCTGAGAACTCTTAGAGTCCAACTAAGCTTCCAGTCTCATGAAGAATGTACTCACTGGACTAATGATTTAAAAACCCTCACTTGACATTAAAAAAACAAAGATTATGTTATAGATCTAATGAAAACCCTGTAATGGGAGGACCATGAGATGGTTGGGCATTTCTCCAATGCCTCTTATCTATTGTGAACATCTCCAAGCTTGAGAGATCTATTTGTAATTTATCAGCTACAATGTTCTAAATAACTAATGAACCTGCTGATAGTACAGACACACCAACAGAAATCCTTGAAGCCTCTTGTCAAAATTGATCACGTGAAGCTGCCGCCATCACTCAGAGATAGATGCTCAGAGCCCATGAGCACCTCAGGCTCACCCATGCTGCCCACGGTACCCACAGTAGCAGTGCACGCCCCGCACCAGGCGTGAAAGACTGCACAACTGCTGACCCAGTGAAGGAAACCAGGAGGAAGGGAAGGAGGAAGTACTGCAGGGATTAGAATGTGCCCTGGAGCCCTACTGCTCATTCATTTGGGAGTTTGGGGGGAGTTTCTTTAAAGCCATTAAACAAAACACCAAACCAAATCCACCACCAGAGAGTTTATTCTGACCTTGTATAGGGTTTCCGAGGCTATAAATCTTTATGGGAATAGAAAGCCTCATCTTTCTCTCATGGAGTGGCTGATGGGTTTGAACTGCCGACCTTGTGGTTAGCAATCCAGTTGTTGTTACGTGCCATTGAGTCGATTCTGACCCACAGAGACCCTGTATAGGGTTTCTGAGGAGCAACTGGTGAGTTTGAACTGCCAACCTTGCAGTCCAAATGGCTTTGCAGTCTGGCGCATTAACCCACAGCACCACACCAGGACTCCATAGCAATCCAGTGCTTACTCCATAATGCTATCAACGTTCCAGGGAAATAATAAACAAAAGAGTTTCAGTCCCTGAAAAAAACAAACAAAACAAAACAAAAAAACTTGGACGTATTTGCAGTCAGACATTGCTCAAACTGATGTTAAGGATGCATATATCTGCCTCTTTACCTTCTATTGGAGTAAGACTAAACATGGGTTGTACAAATAATACAGGTGTTATTTAACTTCTCAGTGATAAATACAGATGCAAATTTCTTAGCTGTAGAATTCTGTTAAACCTGCTAATTTCAAGGGTTTTACAGTAAGCTTATGGCCTAACTTCAATAGGAAAGCCTGCTGTGAAATGTTTTTTTAAAAAACTAGTTATAAAAACAAAATGCTAAAATTTCCCAGAAGCTGCATTACTATTTGAATTGTAGTCAAGGACAGGAGAGTGGCTTTCTTAGAAAGTCATTCTAAAAGAAAAGAAGAGAGTGACACATGGAAAGAGGGAGGGAAGACAGGAAAAAAGATGAGGTTAATAAGCCTAGCACTGCCTTGATTCCTAATTTATTTCAGAAATGTACAAGAGTACAAGCCTGGGGTGCAAAACAGTAGTCTCTGCCTCTCTTTCCTCCCCTCCGCTGCCTTTCCATTTCTGTCTTTCTTTCTCTCTCAGCCTTTGAACTTGG
This sequence comes from Chrysochloris asiatica, assembly GCF_000296735.1. Classification (NCBI taxonomy): domain Eukaryota; kingdom Metazoa; phylum Chordata; class Mammalia; order Afrosoricida; family Chrysochloridae; genus Chrysochloris; species Chrysochloris asiatica. The sequence continues at coordinate 3,384,669 of NW_006408535.1, forward strand.
TGGTATGATGACATGAAACCACAGTAATCCAGCTTTCCAAGTCTGAGAAAAAAACCAATAGAGAGAAACTAGAACGAAAACATGGAATTTGTTTTTTGCCAATTATTAAACATTGAGTCATCTGTTTTAAACTTTAAACTTTTGGTTGAGTGACCAGGAAATTCCTTTGATACTTGAACCAATTTGTGTTGGTTTTTCTACATGCAGTTAAATGAATCCTAAGTGGCACAACCCTATTTTCTAACATTAATTCTAAAATGCCTACTAAGGAGCTCTGGTAGCATAATGGTTATGAATTGGGCTGCGAACCTTAAGGTCAGCGGTTCGAAACTACTAGCCTCTCCGCGGGAGAAAGATGAAGCTTTCTACTCCCGTAAAGATTTACACCCTCGGAAACCCTGTACAGGGTCGCTATGGGTCAGAATTGACTCGACAGCACTTAACAACAACAACATTGAAAATCAGGAGACTTGGTGCGATGCTGTGGGTTAATGCACTGGACTGCAAGGTTAGTTTGAATAACAAGGTTGGCCTTTCAAGCTCACCAGCTGCTCCTTGGGAACCCTGTGCAGGGTCGCTATGAGTCAGAATCACCTCGATGGCACTTAACAACAACAAACTTAAAATCTTATGCTACAGAATGCTGCTCACATAATTTGTACACTAATAAACCTACCTCTTTGCCGTAGAGTCAATTCTGACTCGGCAGCCTGTAGAATAGCGCACAACTGACTCATAGAGTTTCAAGACTGTATATCTATCGGTATGGAAGTGACTGCTACTTTTTTCTTCCATGGAGCAGCTGGTAGGTTCAAACTGCCAAGCTTTTAGTTAGCTGTCCAATACTTACTATACCACTGCACCTGTCTCACTCTTTGACACCCTGCTTACCTGAAAATCTCAACTTCCCCTGCTATAGAGTCAAGTATCATTTTGGCTTACAATGGCAAATCATGTCCTTAAGTAATTATTCAGCCAGTGGGGGAACTAACTCTATTTCCACAAAGTTCCTATGAATGTTCCCCACCCAAGATGCACTGAATCCCACAACACATATCACTCCATTCAAGAAAGTTTTTCACTGTGTGCTTTGATTCAGTTTGAAAGAGATCGTGTTTCTGAGAGAAAGGCAGAATGGATTGCATTTCATAAACTATATATAATAGAAGTTAGTAAAGGAAAAATCTTCAGAATTATTTGTTTTTGTTTGTTTATTAGATGCCATCGAGTCGTTTCCAACTCTTAGCGACCTTATGCACAACAGAATGAAGCACTGCCTGGTCCTGCACCATCAATATCATCACAATTGTTGTTAAGCTTGATTGTGCCAATTCTGCCAACACTGTGCCAAGTCATCTCATAAGGGGTCTTCCTCTTTGTTGGTGACCCTCCAGTTTACCAAGCAAGATATCTTTCTCTAGGGACTTGTCCCTCCTGACAATATGTGTGACGTATGTAAGAATTATTAGGGATTTTTTTCTTCTCTTGTTTCAAAGATAATTTTTTTCAAGGTTTATCAAGTGATATAAATATTAACATTAAAACATAAACATCTAAAGACAGGAGTGGTGATGGCTGTGTGCTATTGAGTCAGTTCCAACTCATATTGACTCTGCATAGGGGTTGCAAGGCTATAAATCTATAAAGGGGCAGAAAGTCTCATCTTTCGCCCTTGGAGCAATTGTGGATTTGATCTGCTGACCTTGTGGTTAGCAGCCTGGCTTATAATCCAATATGCTACCAGGACTCCTTCAATATACAAGTTGTTGTTAAGTGCCGTCGAATCGGTTCCAACTCATAGCAACCCTGTATAGGGTTTCCAGAGAGCATTGGATTTGAACCACCAACACTGTGATTCAGACCAACATTGCAGTCAAGTTCTTATCATACAGTGCTACAAATAGTGACTTAAAAATTAAATTAGTTCAATTTTATTGCTACATATAAACAGATTTTAGTGTTTTATATCACATTGCAAATCAATATCTATTAATTGTTGTTGTTGTTAAGTGCCTTCAAGTGGGTTCTGGCTCACAGAGACTCAGTACAGAGTTTCTGAAGTTGCAAATCTTTGCAGGAACAGAGAGTCTCATTTTTCTCCTATAAATGTCATATATTATGTAATATATGACGTTATGTATTTAAATTAAAAAACTGTGCTATACATATGAATATGTGTCATTACTCTTTGCACACCAGTGTAAATTTCTTATTTTCACTAAACAATAATGGCTAGTACTAGTTGAACATTTCATTATTTGCTAGGCAATGTGTAACATGCTTATTCCTCATAACAGGTCTTTTGCATACAGAACAACATTAGTCCCATTTAACAGGTAAGTAAACTGATATACATCATGCTAAAATAATCAATTTTATTTTCTGCAGTAGATGTTGTTGTTGTTGTTGTTAAGTGCCGTCGAGTCAATTCCGACCCATAGCGACCCTGTACAGGGTTTCCGAGGGTGTAAATCTTTACGGGAGTAGAAAGCCTCATCTTTCTCCCGCGGAGCGGCTGATAGTTTCGAACCGCTGACCTTAAGGTTCGCAGCCCGATTCGTAACCACTACGCTACCAGAGCAGTAGATGTAGTAAGTACCTAATCATTTAAAATTCACTAGAAATGTCAAAAAATTAGTGCAAACACATTACCTATTGTTCCAGGAAATCCTCCAAAAGAATAATTATAAAAGATATTTCTAAAAACATATTTAGAGGATTATGACAAGCGGTCAGATCCTTATTTATTGTTGTTAGGTGCCATCAAGACAATTCCAAATCATAGCAACCTATGGACAACAAAACAACACATTGCCGGATCCTATGCCATCCTCACAGTTGTTAAGCTTGAACCCATTGGTGCTGCCACTGTGCCAGGCCATCTCATTAGGGGTGGTCTTTCTCTTTTTCACTGATCTTCCATTTTGATGTTGTTGTTTACATGTCGTAGAGTAGGTTCCAACCCATAGCAACCCTATACAGGATTTCCGAGGAGAAGCTGGTGAGCTTGAACCACTGACCTTATGGTTCAAACTGACTTTGCAGTCCAGCGCATTAACCCACAGCACCACATCAGGACTCCATTAACCCACAGTGTCACATCAGGGCCTTTCACTTTACCTAGCATGTTATCTTTCTTCAAGGACTGGTCCAGCCTGCAAATATGTCTGAAGTACGAGAGACAAAATCTTGTTATCCTGGCTTCTAAGGAGCATTCTGGTTGTGCTTCTTCCAACACAGTTCATCTGTACTTCTAGTAGTCCATGGTACTTTTAATATTCTTCTCCTACACCATAACTCAAATGCATCAATTCTTCTACTATCTTCCTTATTCACTGCTCAACTTTCACATGTGTATGAGGCTATTGAAAATACCATGGCTTGGGTCAGGGGCACTTTAGTCCCCAAACTGGCATCTTTGCTCTTGAAATCAGTCCCACGTCCTCCCTTACAAATTTAACTTTTTTTCATTGTGAAAACAATGAAATTGACCATATTCATTTGTGTCTAATTGGAAAAAAAAAGAATCAGGATGTTATAAAGCCATTATAATTGCTCTATGGCCTACACTCTGCACCTGTAACAGTATGTCATATTCCTGTAGAGTAATTCGGTGCATAAATGAGAACATTACTGAATAAAATGAGGTGTGCTTGAAGGCCCAGAATAAAGTAATTGTGCAATTTAGATTTAATTTACAAAAGAAATGAATGGTAAATAAGAATCACTAAAATAAAATAGAATGTAAATTAAAATCTTGAAGGAATGATAAAATGTCATTGTAACTCAAATGAAGCCAAAATTTAACTTGGAGAAACAAAACCAAATTCTCACTTAGATTTTAGGTGAATGGCATGGTCCCTAGCACAAAAGTACAACCTTTTCAGAGAAGCTTCTCTAATGTAATGATAAGAAGCTATATTAGAAAACAGGCAAATCAAAAGGAATTATCATGAAGTCATTAGGCATGAGGCTTAGGACCATAGTCTCTTAGAAGATACCAAATGTCATAACAGAGGGCACAAAGAAAGTGCTATACATCCCAATTTGGTGAGTAGTGACTAGGGTTTTTAAAAGCTGTGAGCAGCCATCTAAAGTGCTTCCCCATCCAGAGCAAAGAAAAATGAAGAAAATCAAAGATGCATGGAAACAACTAGTCCAAAGGGCTAACAAACCACATATACTTCAGCATCTATGATCCCAAGATCAGAACCAGAAAGTGTCCAGGTACCACTTCTGATCTCTCTGAAAGGAATCATAATAGATAATACTGGTGAGAAATGTAGAACAAAACTCAAAATTATAAAAAAGACCAGGCCTATTGGTTTGATGGAAACTGGTAGAACTCCATAGACTATGTCTCTTAATGACTCATCAGGCCTGGAACTGAAATCACTCCCATGACTCAACTTATGGTCCAGACAATAGACAGACCTATAGGGTCAAAAGTGGCACCAAGGAGGTAAGTACTCCATAAAACAATCAACCATAAGAAATCAAAAGGCTGGCATTTGCTCAGAAGGCAGGGATAGGAAAGAAGAACAAATGGAAAGCAAACACTGGAAGGAAGAGAGGAAAGTACTGCTACTTTGTGGCAAATGCAATCAATGAGTCAGAACAAAATGTGTATGGACCACAATGGAAAACAGTTTATTCTGTAAATTTTCACTTGTATCACAATAAAACATTTAAAAAAATTATTTGTATCTACATTCAGCTTTGTTAGAAAATATCTTAGGAAAATAATACCCATTGAAGAATTAATACTTGCAAAGGCTTAAGAAAAAAACAACCCTATTCAAAAACCTAGAAATCCCTGGAAGGATTGGCAGTATACCTAAATATGGTGGTGATGGGGTGTGTGTGGCACTGAGCTGGTTCTTACTCACAGTGACTCTGTATAGTATTTCCGAGGCTGTAAATCTTTATGGGAGCAGAAAGTCTCATCTTTCTCCCTCAGAGTGACTGGTAGATTAAACTGCTAACCCTGCAGTTAACAGTCCAGCTCATAATTACCACCAGGGTTCCTTATGCCTAAATATAATAGAAATTTAATATTTATTGAAAATATTTTAACAGGTAGCAACAATGTCTTCCAAAAGAGGCATGGTGGCTGGCTCTGTTCTATTACTAAAGGGAGGCACTCACTTATCATAATTTTCTGGCTTCAAGTAACAACCATTATCTTTGTTTATGGTTTGTGAGTCAGCAATTTGGGGTGGCTTCAGCTGGGGGAGGTTCTTCTGCTGGTCTCACCTGGAGTCACTCATATAACTATAATCACGTGGAATCTAAATTAGGTCTGCATTGTCCAAGGTGGCCTCAATCACATGTCTAGCCATTAGTGTTGGCTGTCAGCTGGCCTATTTGTCTCTAGTAGGGGAGCCTGGGGCTTTTCACATGATAATAACATTTTTCCAGGACAATAGTGGAAGCTACACAGTTTCTTCAGGATTAAGTCTGGAAGCTATGCATGTGAGTTCAAAGCAACTCAGAAGACCAGTCTACATTCATAGAGGAGAGAAACAGATACTAATTCTTATGGGAGGAACAGCAACAAAATTGTGACCATTTCAAATCTACCACAAAAGGTAAGTCCCAGGAGGGAACACATGACAGGTATTAATCTAGAAAAGATCTGTCCTGCCAATAGATACATCCAGACTTAAGCATCAGATTTTGACTGACTGTCGGACGCCTTTGACTTCAAAGTAACAGTATTGAAATGTGGATCCAAGCTAAGGAAATGAGTTTGTTCCTTGACTTCTTCCTGGCTCTGGGCCATAGGAAAGAGGTACCCAAGATAAAGCACTTATGAAACAGGACAAGGAAGTAAGAGGTGAATGGAATGCAGAGAATTAAACAAATGGAAATGTTTCAATGATGAACAGACTGATCTCTAACTTCCAACATATCCTAACATTACAAAAATCTATGCATTTTCTGCACTGCAGAATGTTTTAGAAGGAACAACTATTGCTTAATTACTTGCGACATACCAATTACTTTGCAACGGTTTTGTAATTCCCTTTTGCAGATGGTGATTTAGAATTAGAGAGAGTATATCACTCAAAATCCCACAGTCCATTCTGCTTGGAAAATTATAGTATGTATTTACATCTCACATTCTGGGTGCAAACATCTCTTTCCCAATACAGACAGCTTCAAAATAACCTAATGGATAACCATAAAAATGTTCTATATACTTTGAGTTATAAAATATAACAATACATAAAGTGCTGTAAATGGCCAAGAAAACTAAGTGTATGTTGCATTTTGAGAGGATGGTCATCTTTAAAGAAACTTAGAAATAAATTTATCTAATAATCAACAATACACAGCCAAAATAGGTAGTTAAAAATAGAAATGCTCTAGGTATAACAGATATAACATTTCCAGAAATGAAAAAATATTATTACTTGAATCCTGGTTCTATCATTTATTAATTGGCTAATCATGGTGAACTCAATTAATCGCATGAGCCTAAATTTGATCCTCTATAAAATCAAGACAATCATGTCTAAATTATTGGGTTATTTATTGAATAGATTAGAGGAAAAGAAACACCACAATGTGTAACAAAGAGTTGTTGTTGTTGTTAAGTGTCGGCAAGTCGGTGCCCACCCATAGCGACCCTGTACAGGGTTTCTGAGGCTGTAAATCTTTATGGGAACAGAAAGCCTCATCTTTCTCCCACAGAGTGGTCAGATTTTTCTGTGCTTGACTAATAACTGAAAGGCTGGAGACACCTTGAAAGAAAGACCTGGTGATCTTATTGAGAAAAATCACTCATTGAAAACCCTATGGAACACATATGTACTCTAACACATTTGGAATCATCAAAGTTGAAATCTTGAGGGCTACCAGTTTTATAGATGAACAAAGACAAATAAAGAAAAACTATAAAAGAAGAAAAAAAAGCACAAATTAGGGAAAATTTAGTATCTGTACAAGCTTCCTTAAGCATTTTGTAGACTTTTAGGAACTCCAATCACTAATATATATAATGAAGATCAAGAGCCGTTATGAAAGTTTTGATTATATTTAGAATTGGTGTGTTCATTTTAATATCTATTTGCATTCAAAATAAAAGTAACTGGAGTCCTGGTGTGGCACTGTGGGCTAATGCATGCATCAGACTGCAAAGTTGTTTGAACTGCAAGGTCGGTGGTTCAAGCTCACCAGCTGCTCCTTGGAAACCCTATACAGGGTTGCTATGGGTCAGAATCGATTCGACCGCACTTAACAACAACATCTTAATAAACACTTTTATGTGATGCCCAAAGAGACTGTATTCAACGTTATGTTGCTATTGTTGTTGCTAAGTGCTGTCAAGTTGATTCCGTCCCATATCAACCCTGTATAGGGTGTCCAAGGAGCAGCAGGTGAGCTTGAACCACTGACCTTGGGGTTCAAAGCGAATTTGCAGCCCAAAGCATTAACCCACATGCCACAGTCAATAGCCAAAAGACTCATTCTTTAAGGATACCAGATAAAGGGATTTTTCCTTTAGTTTCTTTTCTCGCTCAAACCATTTTTTCCCTTTGTATGAAATCCGATAACTTTATATAGAGGCTGAGGAAACTGTTAGAAGTCTAGCAGTTTATTTTATTCATAAGTGGAAAAGACAACACACAATAATTTAGTAATTATTCTAGAAATCAGTATCACCGAGGTTCAAAGGAAAATTAGGGTTCACTGATTTTGGAATTGTCATCAAGAATGATTCAGGCCTAGGTTTCCCTCTCTGTAAGTATATTTGGTCTATGTTCTTGATTTCAGCATCCCCAGAATGCCACCTATGATTATTTCTTTCTTTGTTTATTTCTTTTTGGTTTTGTGTCTCAAAGGAAATAATACGTAGCAAAGTTACCTAAGCATGCATTAAATGGTGAAAAAATGTTTCCTGGAGGAATACAGAATGGGTCTTGAGTCAATCTTGTCTAGATCAAAAAGGCTATGAAGCAATCAGTCAATAACCTAAGGATGAGAAGAAAATCAGCTCTTTCTGACTTGTCTCATTTCCTATGAACAGCAACATCCTAGTGTCTAAGTTACTTTTCTCTCAGTATTTCGTGGAGGATGCATACAGAACCTAGTCACTGTGAGCAAATAGTATGCTATGAATACTGAAAGCATAGTCTCAGGCATCTTTAAAAGGTTATAGACAAAGAAGAGGAAATACTTTTTAATGTTATGACCAATCTTGAATTGACAAGTCATAGTATTTTAGAGGAATATGTTAAGGATTCCACTGCCCTTTCTAGGCTCAGCAGTAAAGAAGGTATTGATCTAAAAGTACTGTTTGACATGAATGCAGGATGTACTTGTTCTCTGCTAGGAAAGCATGGGAATAATGGCCTTGTTCAACTCCACACTAGTTGACTCATGTGGTTGTCAGGCACTGGGTACCAAACGTCAATGAAAAGTGAACTAAACCATCCGGAACCTGTCCAGAAGGGGTGATTACAAGACTAATGATAGCTGACACACAAGATTGTTGTTCTTAAGTACTGTCGAGTTGATTCGGACCCATAATGACCCCGCATAGGGTTTCTGAGGAGCAGCTGGTGAGCTTGAACCGCCGGCCTTGCAGTTCAAATGGCTTTGCACTCTGGCGCATTAACCCACAGTGCCACACCAGGGCTTAAACCCATAACAAATAAAAAAATTCTCCCTAACAAACTTAAGGGTTCTAATACATGGCATACATCGACTACCAAACATTGCAAAGCACATAAACCATAGACGACAAAATAGATGGCTGGGACATCGTAAAAATTAGAAACTTATGTGCATCAAAAGATTTCACCAAAAAAATAAAAAGGGATCCTACAGACTGGGAGATTCTTTTTTTTTTTTTTTTTTGCAACAGCATATCAGATAATAGATTAATCTCTAAAATGTATAGAAAACTCTACAAGAAAGACAACCAAATTAAAAAATGGGCACAGGACATGAACAGACACTTCACCAAGGAAGACACTCAGGCAACCAATAAACATACGAAGAAATGTTCACTATCATTAGCCATTGTTGTTGTTGTTAAGTGCCGTCGAGTCGGTTCCGACCCATAGTGACCCTGTCTAGAGTTTCTGAGGTGCAGCTGGTGAGCTTGAACCACTGACCTTGTAGTTCAAACAGCTTTGCAGTCTGGCACATTAACCCACAGCGCGAGAGATGCAAACAAAAATAATGAAGAGATATCATTTCAAACCAGCAGTAGCACTGAAGTTCTAAAAAGCAGAGAACAACAAATATTCGGGAGGGTGTAGAGACACCAGGACCCTCCTACATTGCTGATGGGACTGTAAAATGGTTCAACCACTCTGGAAAATGGAATGGCGCTTCCTCAGAAAGTTGGAAATAGAAATTTCTTATGATCCATCAATTCCTTTACTTGGTATATAGTCACAAGAAATATGAGTCAGAACATGAGTAGACATGTGCACACCAATATTTGTTGCAACGCTATTCACAACAGCAAAAAGTTGGAGACCACTTAAGTGCCCATCAACGAAAGAATGAATAAACAAACTTTGGTACATATACACAATGGAATACTATGCTGCCTTGAAAAATAATTATGAAGCTACAAAACACCTCATAACATGGATGAACCTTGAGAACATAATGCTGAGTGAAATAAGTCAGTCACAAAAGGACAAATACTGCATAAGACGATTATCGTAAAAACAAGAAAAAATTTCCATGCTAAAAAAATAATTATTTAATTATTACTAAGGGTGGAAGGGAAGGGACAGTAACTCACTAGTTAGGGAACAGACACGTGATAGCTTGAGTGATGGAGAGAGCGATGAAAAGGAGGATGAGGGCAACTCATGAGAAGGGGGAGGGAAGCAAATGAATGGGGATAATGGAGGAAGACTTAGGATGATATGGATGGGCTAAATGGGATAGAGGTAGATGGTTATGTATGCATTGCCATGGAACAATAGGGATATGATGGGTAAAGAAGGGGAAATAATATTAAGGTGCTTGACTTTTGTGGATATTGGTTTCCCCTGCCTATTACTGTAATATAGACATTTAAGTGGGATCAAAAGGAATATTGGGAAATATGATTACAGAAACTTTGTAAGCCCTATAGCAGATTGGATAAGCTAAAAGAGTACAAGAATTTGCCCTAGGAAAAAGGCTTCTTGTTAAGCCTTTGTGAAGTATGGGGCTTTAGGTGGAATCCTGAGCCCCACCCAGAACTTTTGGAGGTGAGACATTCCCACTGAAAACGAAAAACAGACCAACCTGGAATGACTGGAGGAACAGAAGAAACTTCTTTTAAAAAAAGACCAGCTTGGGGAGGGGGAGGCAAACTAGTTGGCTTTACCAATATCAAGCAAGTTCTATGTCTTGGAGCCGTCAAGGCAAGAAAAGTCAGACCATTAAGGCAAATCCCTTTCTAAGACTGAAACTCAAAGAAAGTCCATGAGTAGTCTTATATGCTCCCTGGTGACCACCCTGGTCTCCTTGTAGGTAGAACTGCAGCCATGACGACATAGACTGAGTTTGGCCATATTCCATAGACAACTGATGTCCTTGAAATGAGAGTGAGAAGAGGACCGACTGGCTGGTTCAGGGAGAAAAGTGAACCCCTGGACACTGACTGACCTAGCCACTGGTGGCTAGAGTTAAGAGTGAAGTGGCCAACTGGTCTGAAGTAGGGGAAAACTTGCTCATAGTACCCATTTGAACTAGATTGGATGGCTTGCTGACCAGAACTTGACCAGATGCAAATAAAGAAGTTTGATACAAGGAGCAAGTGTAAATTGCCACAATTTGATGAAATGGACCTTTGCTTATGGATGCAATTGCCCAAAATTCCATCTGAAAGGGAAAGATCCATTATATCAAAGATCAAGTTTCCATTGTCAGTACTTAAGTTAATGTTGTTGTTGTTAAGTTAATGTTGTTGTTGTTAAGTATTGTGGAGTCGGTTCCAACTCATAGCGACCCTGAACAGGGTTTCCGAGGCTGTAAATCTTTATGGGAGCAGAAAGCCTCATCTTTCTCCCACGGAACCAATGGTAGTTTCAAACTGCCGACCTTCAGGTTATCCACCCAATTCGTAACCACTACACTACCAGAGCTCCTTACTGAGTTAATAGGGACTGATAATTTAGACATTGGCAAGCAAAAATAGGGGGCTATAAAGGCACAAAGTGGCTGGTTTACAAGTTTTCATAAGGGTGCTTAGTATCAGAATGTGGTGGGTAAGATAGAATCCCCACTGAATAGTTTTCCTCTTGTCCAGATGGGTCTGGTGAAAGTGGACGAGTGATGATGGGGATAGAATTTTATGATTCAATTGTGAGCAACTGTTACCAGGACTAATGGTGATTGTCACAACTGTACATGGAGAAGAGGCATAATTAAAAGGGGGGAGCAGTTAATCTGTCATATTAGGAACAGAGGACTCTAGAGCCATTAAGAGGGAGGAGCATGAATGGAGCATGGGATCTTAACCAGAAAAGTATTGACAACAAAGATGATGGCCAAAGTGATGCATAGAGAGACAGAACAACTAAGGATTAAGGCCCATAGTCTCAGAAAAGCCATGTGCCTACAGGTAGAAGGCTGGCTTGCAAAATGTGCCCTTCTAGACATTTAAATGAATATATATTTTCAGTGTGGTATGTGTACATCAAAAACAAAAAAGGGGGGGGGGGTTGTAAAGGTAAATATCATTAACTGATGGCACATGGAAGGATTGTAATCATTTCAATGATTTGTTGAATGTAAAACTGATGATGAAAAGTCATTCAATTATCACCTTCGCTGTTGTCCTTCTTGATCCTCATGCTGACTAATGATTAAATGATAACAGGGAAGTCTTTAATGTATTATAACATTGAGCCTCCAGACAACCCTATAGCATAGATTCCTTTATTAGTGTTTTCTACCTGAAGACACCAAGGCTCAGAAAAGTCAGTACACTTACTCAATGTTACACAGGCCTGACACAGACTTGCAGGCACCCAAAGTTCATGCTTTTAAACACTTCACACATTATGACCCACACAAACAAGGGTATAATTTTTTTTCTTTCCCTTGCTACAAAACAGAAATTCATATCATCCAATAAATTACTTTCACATCTAAATCTTTATGCATCTTGCTTGTTGTTTATAAAATAAATTTATCCAAACAAACAAACCAAACCTACTGTAGTCTAGTTGATTCCAACTTATTACAATCCTATAATAGAACTGCCCCACATTGTTGTTAAGTGCTGTGGAGTTGATTCTGACCCATTGTGACCTTGTATAGGGTTTCCAAGGAGCAGCTGGTGAGCTTGAACCAGCGACTTTGCAGTTCAAACGACTTTGCAGTCTGACGCATTAGCCCACAGCGCCACACCAGGACGCCTATGTTGTTCTTGTTGTTAAGTGCCGTGGAGTCGGTTCCAACCCAAAGTGACCCTGTATAGGGTTTCCAAGGAGCAGCTGGTGAGCTTGAACCACCGACCTTGAAGTTCAAATGGCTTTGCAGTCTGGTGCATTAATTAGCCCACAGCGCCACACCAGGACTCCTATAGGATACCACAAACTACAAATCTTTATGGAAATACTTGTCATATTTTTTTCCCAGCAGAGCAGCTGGTGAGTTTCAATGCTAATCTTTTGTTTAACAGCTAAGTGCTTAAGCACTGTAGCACCAGGTCTCCTGAGTTTAGCAGCTAATGTCTGGTGATAAGTTCCTTAAGTGCCTGGCATACAGTCACGATATGGCAAATAGCATACATAATTCATATAGTAACTCCAAATTTTCTACTTAAAGGTAAACATGTTTTTATTAACCTTACTAATTTTACTAAAATGCTTCTGAAAATGTGTAATATCAAGATATCTAATAGAATAAAATAGATATATAAACTTTTCAGTGTTGCTGTATAAATTATATGCATTTTAGTGTTGTTATACCAGTTGAGTTCTGGTGTGGTGCTGTTGGATAAGCAGTGGACTGCTAAGCACAAAGCTGATGGTTCCAACCTACCAGCTGCTCCTTGCAAACCCTATATAGGATTGCTATGAATAGGAACTGACTTGATGGCACTTAAAATCAACAACTTAACAAAAGCCACAGTACTAATTGGACAAGTACACAAAAATCATTTAATAACCTCATTTTTTACACCATGGAGAAAAATAATAAAAAGAGCTAATTAATAAGAAAAATTCCATAGTCTGTACTTTATAAATAAGAGAATGTTAACTTGCATGTTATACAGTTGATATGTCCCCAAGTAGTAAATCTCTTTAATGTAAATGTCTTTGTAGGTAAGATCACTAGGATCCATAGAGAACCTGCTGTAAGACAGGAAATGACAAGTCAACATGGGGAATATATCCCAGAGAGTAACTGAAGTATATCCTTAAGAGCTCTTCAGAATTTTCTCAAAAGAGCTGCATAGGGTAAAATGAAAACAGATTAAGATAAACAGCATTATTGTGACTTCTATTCCCAACAAAATATACTTATTTCTGATTGAGTATTGAACAAATTATAGGGATTTCTTTGATTCGTTTTTAAGAATTCAGAATCAGCTTCCAGAGTTGGTGAAAGGATCATGTAACTTTAATCATTTATCTTATTACTTCTTCTCTGGAGTCTGTTTTGTTGTAAGATCTAAACTAGATTAAAATTTCCATAGCAATTCTGCAATTGCTCTTCATAAAGATTATAACAGCACAAATTTCAATGGAATTTTTTTTAAACAATGAATTATATCAACAGTACTTTCACAAAGAACATGCAATAAAAGCAACATGAGTTTTATAAGACTTGAAAGATTTACTTTACAAAAAATATATTTTTCTAGGAAGATCAAAACTGGTCAAGTGGCATTTTCCTCCCAATGAAACTTCAACAACTATCAGGTATCAAAATCAATTTGTAGTTTTATATATGTAAAATCAAATGTACTTATAGTTTCAACAATCAAGTTTTTTATGTGGCTTCAGTAAAATTATAGTGTACTTATATAACCATGTAATCAATTACAATCTTCTATTACTTGTTAATCATCTTCATAATTAGTATTAAGTTATGTCATAGTTCAGTAAAAAACATTCTGTCAGAACAATTTTTGATAGTACTATAATGTAAAAGCTTAAAAGTAGCATTAATTACCTTTGAATTGAATTCTTGTATTTCTATCTCCTGTTATATGAAGCTGGGATTTTCATAATAACATATAATTTAGGTTGATAATGCATAATAAAAATATTTTACTTTTAACCAGAATAGCTTCAATAATTATAAACATGATACTTTTAATTTCACCATGCACACACCATATAATGGACAAATTATACTGCCTTCAGTTCTAAATAGTCCTTAGTGATTGAAATATGCCACAGGAATAAAAATGTGGGCAGTAGAAACATACAAAGCAGTCTCACACTCAAGATTTATCGAATAAAGGCAGCGCTAGGTATATGTATGTCAGTGGAATGATTTAGCAAAATTGCCTGTTAGTATCATAGAGAGTCATAGAGAGTCACAATTACATATAAAAGACCTAAACTTATACGTTTAAACACAAAACTTAGAGGTGATTATGCTATATAAAAAACTCCAAAGACTAATGCCATTTATAAGTAAACAGAAAATTAAAAGCACTAGAATGAGGTAACAGATTATCTCATTAAACTTCTAGAAAATTTCATGTAAGTTTTTATGCCAGCCTCACAATTGACAAAAATACCCTTTAGCATCTGATTTATTTTATTTTACACTGCAAATAATGGACCAGTTTAACGCAGAGGCAGAAACATGACAGCAAGTGGTGCATCCTATTCACATAACAGTACAGCAATAGTATCAGCAGAAAGCAAGATCCTAATTTCACCAACTAGAAAACTCAGCAAAACTACCAAGCTGAAAGTGCTTCAAGCAGCAAGACGAAATAGAACACTGGTTTAAATGAACAAAGGGAAATGATGGTCATTCATGAAAAGATGAAAGCTGTATATAACATATGATGGTCATTTAAACACCAATGCCATGATCAGACAATACTTTAACACCAAGAATTCATGTAATGACAGAGGAGACAAAAATAATGGAAGAGGGAATAAGAGTGGGAAAATTCTTTTTCATGTAATCACAGCTCTTACTATACTCTTTTGAGAAAAAGGAAAGAAAATCACCTCTGTCTGGTATCAGTCAGTGATACAACTTGATTAATTTCTCCTATACCACACCAGCACAGCAATCTCATATTTCAAAAGTAAGAACTAAGAAGAAATAAATGTGTGTGTTCATATATACTACATATTTGAGGGAAGGAAAGAGGTGTGTAAAACAGAAGAGCGATATTGTTCAAGGTCATTCTTCTCTTGAACAAATAAAGACCAAAAATGACTAAAAGAAATGGTCTGGGAGACAGGAATGAACTGACTTCTTCCACCTATCTGTTCATCTCAGTTCCCATGAGCACCCTGACTTTCTTACTGTTCTGTCCAACTTGATAGACTAAAAGAGGACTCATGAGGAAAGAGACTTTTGTTGGAAAATTTCCTCCAGTACCAGACAATCTTAACTTCTAAGAGAGCTAGGCCACTGAGCCAGGTCAGCTCAGTCTTTGGATAACACTTAACAAGGGCAGATATCTCAAACTGATTTGCAAAGTCTCCATTTTTCCAGACAAATGAGGAGGGAAGAAAGTCAGAAACTTCTACTGCTGAAGAACTTCTATGCTAGGACCTCCATTTGGCATCACATGTAACCTAAATCCAATATGTACCAAGGAATGGAATTTTTAAACATAAATTACACTATAATCTAAGCTTAGTCTTCTGAGCACTCAATGTCCAGTTAATGGATTTGTTTTGTCTTTCCTGAGAATGAGGACATAAGCTAAGGAAAGGATTGAACCTATAAAGGATTAAATGTTGTTCTTGTTAAGCACCGTCAAGTTGGTTCCAACCCATAGGGACGCTGTATAGAGTTCCTGAGGAGCAGCTGGTGGGTTTGAACCACCAACCTTTGGGTTAGCAGTCCACTGGTTCTCCTACAGCGTCACACCAGGACTAATAATTAAATACTTAGTGGGAAATGGCCAGAAGGAAACAAAAGTAGGGGGAGGTAGAAAAAACATAGTATTGCCCAACTATCTATTTTTCTTTTACCATCATTATTCCTTCGTTCTTGAGAACACTCTAGATACATATGACAAATATTATGAATTTCTTTTGCAACAATAGTCTGGAACAACTTAGGAGACAAAGAGGTGCCTTTGGCCAGATTTTTAGGATACTAAAGCCAGTTTTCTGTTTAGAATTTTCTGAGTGACAAGGGAATTAAAATAAATTCAAAAATAGGAAAGGAAGAAAGAAAAAAGAAAACTCATAGCTTAATTCCTTCCAAACGCCTGCCTATTTTCAGTGTGACAGTGTAAAACCAACACTGTAAGACCAACCACAAGGTTCCCATACAGGTTGCTATGAGTCCAGATGGACTAAAGGGCACTTAACAACAACAACATGCAAGTAATTGGAGCCCTGGTGGTGCAGTGATCAAAGTGCTTGACTGCTAACCAGAAGGTGTCAGGGTTTCTAACTCAACAGCCTCAGCCACAGGACAAGAAAAAGATAGGGCAGTCAGTCTGTTTCCAGAAAAATTTACAGTGTTGGAAACCCTATGGTGCAATTCTCCTCTGTCCTTTAGGGTAGATGTGAGTCTGAATTGACTAGAAGGGCAATAGGTTTTGGTTTATGCAAAGCAGTACCCTTTTCTTTCTGAGTATGCAGAGGCCTTCATTGCTGTTAAAGTCCAGTAACCTCTGTTTTCTTCCCCGTTTTATCCCTAGAGCTAGATGTTGCAGATCTAGCCTGTCCTAAGGCAATCATCTCCTTCATATTTGTTGGGTATTGGAGTGGAAGGGGAGAAGTTAGTCGTTTTTTAGTGGTGTTCCAACGTTAAGTAAAAACCGCCTGGAGGGAAACTAATCAAATCCAGGTGAGTAAAGTGTGGGGGAGGGGGAGGGTTAAATGAGAGGAACAATTGGAAATCTAGGAAATATACACTTAGCTTCAGTTTTATCCTGATAAATCATCAGTCGCGCAGTTGATTATCCAGTGAGTTTGAGTCCCACGTTCTTGAATATTCATTTCAGGGGAGGATAGGTGTGTGTGTGAGAAAGAGGGGTGGGATGAGAGATAGAGAGATCGAGAAAGAATGGTTTTGGTTTTGTAGGCGTAGGCAATCAGGCAGGACACCACAGCCCTCCACTCATTTATTCCACTCCCTCACCCCACCCCCACCCCCGCCCCTCCTCTCTTATCCAGGCAGCCACCTCGGCCATGATTCGCCTGCTGTCTGCCTGGGCCCACAGAGCTCTCTCGCCTCAGTAAAGTGTCAAAGCCGGCCTGGCAGCTGCAGTGGCAAAACCCAGCCCCCAAGCTCGCTGCATACATGGCCTTGTAGCACCACCAGCCTGCGAGGGTTGCAGCAGCAGCCGAACCCAGACTCCAGAGGAGGAGTTGGGGACGTCAGCGCGCAGCGACAGCGAGAGCAGCAAGCGGCCAGCTCCTAGTCTGCAAATGCCATCATAAGGATATCTATAGAAACGCAGTGAGCAGAGGAAACGAAGGCAGCGCCCCTACTCTTCCTAGGTGGCTTTAGCAAAGAGAATTCCCGAGAGAAGTCCAAGTCACTGCTTCCTATTGCAAGGCGCCGCGCGCTTGGCACGGCCAAATACTCCGTTAGGTACAGCCAGCAGGCAGCCCGGGTAAGGCGAGAGACAAACGAGCACTCCTTAGCTGAATTATTCAGACTGTCTTCACTATCCAATGAAACATTGATGAGACTACTTTGGAAGTGCTTTATCTTGTTAATCCTAAATGCCCTCCAGCAGCGAGTGAAATTTTCTGTAGGGGACAGGCACAGAGGTGATGGGAAAAACAAATGAGAGACATAAGGGGCGAGAGTAGGGGCTTTGCAAGTTAACTAAATTTGCCTTTGCCTCAGCCGACTCTGGGAATCTCCATTTTAATATATCATACTAAATATGTTCATCAAGGAGTAGCAAATTCAACCTGCTTCTTGCAAATCACAGAAGGCATTTGCGAGAAATATCAAAATAACATAGTATATAGTGATTGAAAAACATAGAACCGAACCGCGCACACACTCCCTCTCCTCAACCAAGACAATACAGCTGGATGATGTTGGGTGGTGGATATGTTACTAGCCTCTTTTCCCTAGATATAAAAATGACTATTTTCATGCATTTATTCTGTTACATTGAAGCAACCCCTGGCAGTTTAACACCATTTCTCAACACACACACCCGCGACAACGAATTCACTTCCATGCAAAGCAAGTTCCAAGAAAACTCCATTTAAGATCAAAGTCTCCAAATACGTAATTTAAGACCGCCAAAGGATCTGGCAAGCTTGTCCACAACAAGGAATGAAAATAACGTGCACCAGAAGTGGAGAAGGGTCAAAAGGATCTTTAGCTGAAATAATGGGTGGAAACCCACACCCCCCTGCTCCACAATCCGGGGAGGTTTAGATAGCAAATGGTCCGTGGCAACCACAGCCAGAAGGAAACATTGAATTTCAATCTCTGGCATCTTTAGACAGGTTCTACAAGCCCAATTCTCAAAAATATCCATTTAGGGTGGAGCGTCACCATATTTCCTTCGCTTTCACTGCTAGATTAAGTGGCCAGGTATAGACTTATATTCTACCTAGTAGAAATTTACATTGCAACATCACAGGGCAGGCGCCCTTGGATATCTAGTCCTTCCTAATGATTTTCAAAACATTAATAAGTAAAGTAGCCTGCAATGCAGATAAGACACAAGAAATAAAATCAGAAGGAAACTGGGTGAGGCGGGCAGTCCTTTGCTTGTTACCTGGTGCCTCTAGGGGAAAAGACGATCGTAGGAGGACTTTCTGCCCGCAGGTACAATCCCGACAAGGTGGCTCCAGGTGGCTTTCACAGTCGTACGCGGGTCTCGCTCGTCACTTCGCTGCCCTTTGCCATAGCTCAGCACCCGCATCCTAGGGAGTCGGAGAGGCGGCTCCTGCCACTACCGCCGCTGCCCGTAGGTCGCGCTGGGTGGGGGATCCGCGACAATCGCCCCTTGAAACCGGCGGATCCGCGCCCGGGGAGCGGACAGAGGCAGGGCGGCCGTGCACGCACACACGCGCGCACACACACACGCTCACTCTCACACTCACACACTCACAGTCGGGCGCGCGCACACTCTCACTCACTCTTGCACATGCACACCCAGCGCGGTACAGGGAAGGAGAAGCAGGGAGGGGACTGGTCCGTCTCACGATCGGCTTCGAAGCCCACCGGACCGCAGGCAGCAAAGAAAGAGGTCTGGCATAGCCGTTTGATCACGTTTCCTTCAAGTTCTCCTCCAACCAAAATCCACGTAATTCAAGAGCTGGTGACATTTTGGTGGGGAGGAGGGAGCCGGGAAAGGACTGAGGAGAAGTCGGGAATTTTGTTAAGCAGTTTGAAAAGCAATCCTCGTTACCTTGTTTGTACAGCAACCAGCTCAAAGGACTGAACTTTTGGCTTCAGATGCTGTGGAGGGAAATGCAAATATCCTTCTGGCCAAAACAGGAAGGTCTATAGACACTAAAAGAAAACGGCTGCAAGACTCTGTGGTGACCTTGCGATGTACCTGAAAGCAGGTTAATTCTCGTTCTTTCCAAGTCTATGGGTAAGAGGATCCACACCCCTGTGCCCACAGCTGGGCAACCGCTCTGAATCCAGTAAGGGAAATGGTTCTGGACGTCCTCCGTGCTCTGCAAAAACCCAGGCACGGAGGGGCATCGCCGCGTTAATACATTTGCTTCTGGGCAGTTGGATAACAGACAGTCAAATTCATCTGATAGGCGCGAGCGCAAACAGACAAACACACGAAGCGAGCTTCAAGCGCTTACAAAAAGACTAGATGACTTGAAAAGGTAGAAAACGCCCAGTATCTTTACGGAAATCAGAAGGACCAGCAAGGAGGTTATGAAAGTCTTCCGATGTCTTTCATTCTTCCTCTGTCCTGAGTGTGTCAGTGTGTGTGTTTCTAGAAGATTTCGTTGCTCTGCCCCACCCCCGTCCAGTTGCGCTTCCCCGCCCCCCCCCCGTGCGAAATGGATTACATGGATGGGTTGTGCTTACATTCCAGAGCACCCCAAAGTCAAGAATCCTAAGGGAGTTGCCAGGTGCAAAACCGTTCACATCCTCGAAGGAAGAAAGAAAATTACAGGCAAACACAAGCACATAGGCGCGCACTCACGCACACACAGTCCTCGGTTCGGACCACTCGGCACACGCTCCCCGCCTCCCTGCGCGCCGCTGCATACAGAGCCCCTCCCGTTGTCCGAGACTCTGGGGCGAATCCGCAGCTCAGTCTTGGGGGCTACCAGCCGAGGTTCCAGGCTACGGCCGATGGCCAGGGCGAATCCCAGCTTCCGGCTCCCCGCGGTAGCGCTTAAGGGCAACTACGGCAGTCAGACCCGAAGGAATTGCGCTCTGCGTTGCAGCAAGGAGGTGGTGGTGGCGGCGGCGGCGGCGGCGGCGGGCGCGCGGCCGTGGGCCCGGCCCTCGCCGCAGTGACGGGAGCGGATGCACAGCCCAGACCTCGAGAGTAAGGCGAGACTCTGGGCTCCGGCCGCTGCTGCCGCACCTTGCTCCCCCTTCGCGCTTTCGGGCCAGGCGGGCTCCAGACCGAATCACCACAAGCTGGGAGACGGTCAACATAGCACCAACAAATCCTTAAACGTGGGAGGCGCGGGGGCGTTGCAGGCAGGGGGAGGGGAGAAGTCGAAATACCTAAAGAATGAAGGCAAACTTCCAAGGGAGCCCCCATCGTCTTGGCAAGGGGAATTTACTGGTTGGATAGGGACTATTAACTGCAGTGGGGAAAGTCATTAGGTTTAATCCGCCTGAAAAATCTGAGACTGAGGACTACTGCTTTGGGGTCTCAGTCACCTGCGGGAAGCTCCCAGTGTCCCCTTAGAAAAGGGTGGTTTGCTTACTAATCAGATGGGAGTGGAAACTGAAGAAAGAAAACATGCTTTATATTTGGGAGTAAACCTAGTTCAGTCCAAGTGCTGCAGGTTGCCACATTTCATTGTAACAAGGGCAGCAAAAGGCAGTCAAAAGTCAGGTCTGGACACTAAGGTCAACGGGACAGCAAAGGAGTCCGAAGGAGGAGGTAAGGTGAAATAGGAGCATAGATTCGGCCCAGCGGGGGGAAAAGGCCCTCGCCTGGCTTTGCCAGCGACTCGGCGGCGTCTCCCGTCTCTCACTCACCTTCCTTGTCCTCCCTCTTTTAGTCCAATAAGTTTAAAACACAAACAAACAACAACAAAAGGTGGTTTCCTCTCGGGAAACCCCTAGTGAAATCATGCTGTTTCCTTTCTGCAAGAGCTGTGAAGCCTTTTCTCTTTCCTTTTGACAGGTTCGCCAACACGTGGTCTCCAGCCCCAGCGCGCACCTCCCCTGTCTGCTCTGTTCCTGGCTGGCCCCTACACCAGAATGAATCCAAAAGTGTCCAAAACGGTTGAAGGCTGCACAGGGCAGCTGGTTAACAAGGGTCTCTTCCTGACCTACTTCTCAAAGAGCCGGTGGCCTCCTTGGATGGAGTACTCTAGTATTTTATTATCAGTAGCGCTTTCAGAGGCTTTACCACTGTCCTGCAGGTTCACACACGCACACCCACGGGCTCACCCAAGCACTCACACTTACACTCACGCATAAAGAGAACCCACACAACCATACCCTTCCGGGAGCAACCCAAGGGGTGGAGTTGTTGGGGTGGAAACTGCTCGCATCTCCTCCCTCTTCTCCTCTGTGCCCCCACCCCCTCCGCCCCCCGTACTCCCAGTCCAATCCCATGTTTGGAAATCCGCTCAGCCCTCGGAGCTGCTTTGTTCTCTAGAAGCGCGAACTGAAGCATTTCCATCCTCGCCTCTCTCCTCCAAGTCCGCGACAGGTTCTGGGTCCCGCAGCCGGGATTCTGGGTCTCCAAGGTAGCCGAGGCGGCGCTGGGTGATCCAAATTTCCGAGGGTCAAACTCCGCCAAGCAAAGGAGAGACACTCCATAAAAATACACCAAAGGGTGAGACCACCGCTTCTAAGTCCAGAACATCAGCGCTTCCCCTGTGGCAGTCTGTACCCCGAAGTGGAAAAATGAGGTTTCCAAGAAGTTCTCGGCGAAAACCTGAGACGTGAGGTCCTGGACTCCCAGAGGGACGGGAAGAGAAAGTGCTTCCCATCCTGGCTTCACTTTAAACTTGGTTGCTTCTGGGACTTCACCGGAGGGCGTCGGAGTAGCACCAGCACAGACTCCAGGCAGATTCAAGCGAGCACTTCCAAGTACTTTATGACGCGGGGGTGACTCCTTTTTCCTTCAGGATTGTCCCACTTGCCACCCTTCCCCGCTGAACTGATGGGAACCGCTAAAGTCTAGGAGATAAAGGTTTGCAGATCTCTCTGGGGAGCATAGTCTAGAGAGATGTTAAATGAGATGTCCAAAGAATGTCATGCTAGACTCAACAACTTTAATATTTATTTAATTATTTCGTTTTCTTTTTGTGCCCACACTGACGGAAAAAGGGGGCACACTTAATCAGCGGTACGGAGTCCAGAGCTGGGAACAGGGTAAAGTTCAATTATCTTCCTGGGTGAAAGGACAAAGAACAGTAGTGTGTCTCAACATGTGCTGTGTTACCATGAAAAAGTTAAAATCCTGTTTCTTTCTACCGGGAGTAACTTTTGCCCATATCTTTCAGATTTCAAGACCTATCAAGTTTGGGGATGTGGAGGGGGAAATCTCGGTTTAGTTTTGTCCTTCTGTGCATTATATTTGCAAGTGCTTTACCAATATTTCTCTACTTTACTGTTTCATATTATCTCTAGAACATTATGTTTGTAAAGCCAGGTGTTTCTCTTTCTGTACGGTGGTGGTGGTGCTGTGCCTTAGAGCCTGTTCTGGTTCATTGGCCTCAGTATAGAAGTCCTGGTGTGGCGCTGTGTGTTAATGCGCCAGACTGAAAAGCCATTTGAACTGCAACGGTAGGGATTCAAGCTCACCAGCTGCTCCTCGGAAACCCTATACAGGGTCGCTATGGGTCAGAACCCACTTAACGGTACTTAATAACAACATAAGGTTTCCAAGGCTGTAAATCTTTCTAGGAGCAGAAGGTCTCATCTTTCTCCTGCGGAGTTCATAATTCGTTAAGCTACCAGGGCGCTATTACTCTCCATGTACTGTAATTACATTTTTTTTTCTCCTCCTGTGCAAACTGATTGTGGTAGCCAAAGAGAGAGAAGTGAGGTTTGTATTATATGCTTGTCAGTTCAGAGTGGCAAGACTTTGAGGGATTTAGAGAAGGTCAGACACCATTCCTTATCAAAAGATTCCAAAGTTAACAAAGGTTATTTTTATTTTCTTTTTGCCAGATGGGGCGAAACTTCCCCAAACTAGGGAGTTTGTGAGAACATTTTCTAGTTCGCATATATAATTAGTGTTAGCATAAAGCTTTCTGTTAATTCAAAATGGAAATATGATGGGAGGTAAACACAGAAAATACAAGTTTCTAAGATGAAGGCATAGCAGTTTTAAAATAAACAAAACACAAAAAATCTGAGACAAACAGAATACATTAAATCCAAACACTGAGATTTTCTTGAATCACTGTAATTGTTGGGTCCTACGTTGTTTTCAAATGTAAGAAGAGGGCTATATATTTTAGCAGCATATTTCTGATGCCTTATGTGGCTATAAAGTCTTAGGATACAGAGTATGTTGGCAATTAGATTTTTCCAAAAACATGATTCAACTAAGCTTTTAAACAGAGTTGAAGACTCATAATATTTCTGTCATAGGTAAAAGGATTATGACTTTGGACCAAAACCAAATCCAATTATTTACTACTTAACATTTTTCTGAGATACAGAAGACATTTTTCACTTATTCTATTTTTTCTTGATTTTTACTTGATCCTTACAAAGTTGTATAAAGCATAGTTTCTTTTCTTTTTTCTTACATATTTGCTATTCTTCTCAACATTTATGGATTATGATAATTATGTAATAAGTGAACAAAGATCTACCTCATGAAAACTGAAACCAGGAAAATCTAAAGCATTACTAGATTTACATGGTCTGTTTGTGTTTAAGAACAATTATTTTCTAAAATTTAATTTTTGATGTGTAATTATAATGTTATTTAAAGATTGTGCACTAGACAGTCACTTTTGAGAAATTTCAAAGAGAAGAGGGTATTGTAAAGATAAACATTGCTCAACTGGCAGGGACCTTCCTAGGCAATATTACAAGTAAATAATACTATCATAAGTATCTGTTGATCGTTTCCTTTTGCTTATCTACTTATATCTGGTACCAACTTTCTTTACTTATCTGATGCCTCTGTTGAGTTATTCAAAAGCCCCAAAGTTCAGCATCCAATCTAGGAATGTCTAACCCAGAGAAAATGACCACAATATTGTGATTTATTTCCTCTAATCTTTCTTCAAACTCCTGTTTAGTAATATTGCTGATGTTGTGTACCCTGGAGACCCCCAGAGATCCTGCCATAGAGTTTCTGAAAGAGGCTGGTGGGTTTGAACTTCTGACCTTGAGGTGACCAGTCCAGTGCTTGTCCTACAGTGTCTCCAATTAAGCTTTTAAAAAGAAAACAATAATTGGACTGATTTCAACTACCTTGGGACAGTTTAATCCCTCAATTCAGTTTCTAGAAAGTAGACTTTCTGGCAGAAATTATTCAATTTGTATTCATAATCAGTTGTTAGCATTGCATTATTTTTATAATTTACTATTTGTATTTTTGATAATACTAATAAAAAATCACTTAAGCCTATGTTTAACCTTTGAAGAGTCATTTCTAAAACTGTATATACACTGCTGGGTAAGGACTGGATGATAAGTTCGGTTTGAAACACAAAGTCGGTGTTTCAAACTCACCAGCCTCTCCTTGGAAACCCTATACAGTGCCGCTATGAATCATAACACTAAACAACAACATATACATATAGTGATTTTGTAAAACTTGCACCTGATTTTACAACTCTCTTCTAAAATAGATTGAGTCATGAAATTATTTTAAAAATAATTATTCTTGTGGTTTGATTTTTGAATACTGGTGGTGTAGTATGCATATGAGCCAGTTCCGATCATGTTAGGTTGTTAAGTGCTGTTGAGTTGGTTCTCACTCATAGCCACCCTGTATAGGGTTTCCAAGGAAGGGCTGGTGAACTTGAATCACCAACCTTGTGGTTCAAGCTGACCTTGCAGTTCAAACCGACCTTGCATCCCTGTGCATTAATCGACAGCACCACACCAGTTCCGATCATAGAGACCCTGTATATAGAGAAGCTGATGTACTTAAACTGCCAACCTTGCAATTAAAACAGTCCAATGCTTATTCTACAGCATCACACCAGGATTCCTATAATACTGGTAGTGGTGGTTGGTGGTCATGTGCTATTGAGTACATACTGAGTCGAATCCCAATCAGTCAATTATCGTTTTCTTTTTAAAAGCTTAATTGGAGGCACTGGAGGACAAGCACTGGATTGGTAACCTGATAGGATTTCTGAGGCTGTACATTTTTATGATTGCAGAGAACCTCATCTTTCTGCTTGGAGTGGCTGGTAGATTTGAACTACTGATCTTTCTGCTAGTAATTCATCTCATAATCCAGTATGTTACTAGGGCTTCTTATTAAACTCAGTTCTAGAATATCCAGTGATGAATTATATAACAAGCCTTTTTGCATTTTAGCTTTAGTTTTTCGTTTTTGTTTTTCCAGATTCTGTTTTCTAATGTTTATTCAGTCTCCAAAAGCAGTCTGAATTTCAGGCAGGTGGCCACAAGTCGGCAGTAACATGTCACACTCACGTGATTGAGACCATACATTGTGCTTTCTTAAGCACCACCATAGATTTAGAACTCAGAATTAACTTGTCAATTTTATGAAAGATGAGAATTTTTATTAAAACTAGTAATGTTTATAAGTTTATTTGCAAGATACAAAGTAATGTCTTTCAGAACAACCATTTTCAACATAAATTCCAAAGGCTACTTTGCCTCTCTGAACCTCTGTTCCAGTTATTTTTCTCTTTTTAAATTCTGGTGTCTTTACAGAATATTACTTTTCATTACTTGATTTATATTTTGGAGCCTTGGTATGGAACTGTAGGTAAA
Organism: Chrysochloris asiatica; assembly: GCF_000296735.1. Lineage (NCBI taxonomy): Eukaryota > Metazoa > Chordata > Mammalia > Afrosoricida > Chrysochloridae > Chrysochloris > Chrysochloris asiatica. Next base: position 3,410,892 of record NW_006408535.1, read on the forward strand.
GCACTGGACTGATAACAACAAGGTTGGCAGCTAAAACCCACTAGCCTCTCCTACGAACCTATTCGACAGGAATTTAACAATAACAACATCTATATTTTGGAGTCCTGGTGTGGTACTTTAGGATAAGCCCTGGACTGCTAACCACAAGATTGATGGTTCAAACCCACCAGCCACTCTTTGAAAACCCTTTACAAGGTCCCTATGAGTCAGAACTGACTTGATGGCACTTAACAACATTAAGAAGACCATGTGGTACAGTGGATAAATCTTAGACTGCTAACTGAAAGGACAATGGTTGGAAATTACCAGAAAGATTAGACAGTTTCCTTTCTTCAGTAAAAATGATAGCCTTGGAAATCCTATGTGTCAATGGGTTTGTTTACTTGGTTTGGGTTTTGGTGATGTAGTGTTTAAGTGCTGAGCTGCTAACCAAAAGGTCACTATGGGTCAGAACCAATTTGAAGGAACTTAGCAACAAGAACAGCCTCTGCAGCAGAAAGATGTAGCCTAGGAAACCCTTCGGGGATGGTTCTACTTGATCCTATAGATGGGCTATGAGTGGGAATTGACTGAAGGCAATGGGTATTTATGTTCTAAATCCACAATCTTCCAGGTCTTTTGCTATGATTGTTTACCACTAAACTTATTTGCATAGCAACTTTATTTCTCTGTTTGCAGTTTTGTTCTTTGAATCCTTTTTATTAGCCACTGTTCTGCACTAGGCACTGTGGAAAGAAGAGTAACCATCTTCTTCTTCTTTTTTTTTTACTTTTATGTGAGTTGAATGAAGGTTAACAGTCAAGATCATTAGCTTTACTTTCAATCAATCATACATTTTGTTTCATTTAAATTATTATAATCCCCTCCCTGCAACAATTGTCACCCTGCTTACTCTCTAACACTTCCCTTTTACATCTTCTTTTTCACAAATCAACAAAGCAAAATATTTGATGTGCACATACAAAACAAAAAATATACATTCATTTAAATGTCCAAAGGACCATTTTGCAAGCCAGTCTCTGCCTGCAGGCGCACAGCCTTTCTCAGGCCATGGGTCCAGAGTCCACACTGGCTCTATCTCTCCATGCCATGGCCTCTGTTGCAACATCTTTGCTGTTGCAGCTTTTCAAGGTAGGATCTCATGCTCCACTTATGCTCTTCCTTCCTGATGATCCTGGGATCCTCTGTTCCTGCAATGGAAGATTAACTACTCCCCCTAATAGTTACACATCTTCTACAATTGCAGTTGTGACAATCACAATTAATCCTGCTAACAATTACTCACAATTGAATCATAAAATCCCATCACCATCATCCCCCATCCCCTTTGACATGATCCCTCTGGAAAAGAGGAAAACTATTCAGATTCTACATTACTCCCCTTGTTCTGAAACTAAACACACTCTCAAAAGCCTGCAAGCCAGTCAATTCTTGCCTTTATAGTCCCTCATTTTTGATAGCCAGTGTCTAAATTCCCCTTCCCTATCAATCTAGTTTATCTGTGCTTTATTGACTCCACAAAGGTTTTCGGTGTGTGGATCATGACAAGCTATTGACAACATTGCACAGAATGAGTACTTCAGAACACTTAATTATGCTCATGAGGAACCTATATATAGAACATCAGGCAGTTGTTCAAACAGAACAAGGGAACAAAATGGTTTAAAATGAGGAAAGGTGACCAGGGTTGGATTCTTTCATCATACTCATTCAATCTGTATGCTAAGCAAATAATCCAAGAAGCTGGATTATATGAAGAAAAACATGGCATCAGGATTGGTGGAGGACTCATTAACAATCTACAATATGCAGATGATACAACTTCCCTTGCTAAAAATGAAGAGGACTTAAAATACTGATGAAGATCAAAGAGACACAAAAGAGGTGTAAACAAAGACTGTGAACAAATTATTCAGAGATACATCAGCAATTCTCCATATTGTCTAGTGTGATAGTTAAGTTTTGTGTCAACCAGTTCAGGCCTGGATTGTCAGTGATTTGGCAGTTGACATGCAATTATCCCCATAATGAAATCTAATAAAGTGTAATCAACCTAATGATGAGGTCAGCTATGAGCAGCCAATTAAAGCAGACTGTCTTCTGGGTCTTGACCTTACATCTTCTGGCCTCTACATCTTTGGATTTGAACCAGTTGCCTGCTTTATTACCTATCCATCCTGGGAGTTGTCAGCAACCTGCATTCTTACATGCCAAGCCATTAGTCATGCTGCTATGTGAATCAGAAGTCTCCAATCTGGCATCTAACCCACAGACTTGGGACTACCCACCTCCACAACTGTGCGAGCCATTTCCTTGATATAAATCCCTTTTTATTTATACATATGTAAGATTCACTGATTTGGCTTCTCTAAAGAACCCAACCTAAGACATCTAGGAATACATTTAAAAGACACAACTTTAAACACAAATTCTCTGTTTTCAAAAGCAGTGTCTCATAGCGCCTTACTATTCCAGATGTTTATTTCATGCCCTTTCAATACGATAAAAATAAATGGAAGATTAATTTTAAAAATTTGAATTTTGCAAGAAAAAAAACATATACTCTCAGACACCTATAATGGATCTTTATAGATTTTAAGTGTTTTATTTTTGAAATATATTTAATGGAGGAATGTTCTGAATTCTATTTTAATTTTTTTTTTTTAATGTTGAAATGTCCTTACTGTTAAAAATAAGGTTTTTATTAAAAGATAGACACTTGCTTGAGAGAGTGAACTAGAATAAGACAGCTTCTTTTTCTAGTGACCTCATTTCAGAGACTTGGAGTGAATCAAGTAATGCTACAACAACAACATATATGTTTGTATATGTGTATGTATCTATGCATGTATGGAGTCTGTGTGGTGCATAGGAGAAGTACTCAACTTCAAAGTCACCAGCTGCTCCTTGTAAATCTTATACAGGATTGCTGTGAGTCCCAACCTACTCAAAGGCACTTAACAACAACAACAATATCAACAACAACGTTTAACTCATTCATTTAGAAAATTGCAAATGAACAATTAGAAGGCTTCCTAGACCTCCAAACTCATTTCTGCCTATTGTGCTCTGTTTCTAGACTAGGTAAATAGCTCCTCTTTCCAGCTTTGTTATTTAATCACTTCTGATTTATTCTCTTGGTAAGAGACTACCTTTTATAAGTAAATGTATGCCTGTTTTCCAACACAAAGCAGCACAATGACTGCTTAGAATTGAAGAATTAGGAGCATACTCCTCAGAATGCTGTTGTTTTAATGCCTTATAGAAAGTCAGGGTGTGGCACTGTGGGCTAATGCATCAGACTGCAAAGTATTTGAACTGCAAGGTCAGTGATTCAAGCTCACCAGCTGCTCCTTGAAAACCCTATACAGGGTCGCTATGGGTCTACCTATGACACTTAACAGTTCAGACTCTCATAGCAACGCTATGTAGGGTTTCCAAGAAGCAGCTGGAGTTTGAACCTCTGACCCGTGCTTCTCCTACAGTGCCACATCAGGACTCCAACTTTGAACACTGACTGACATCGGTTGGTGCTGACCCACAGCTACCCTGTATAGAGTTTCTGAGGAGCAGCTGGTGGGTTTGAACTGCCAACCATGCAGTTCTAACTGCATTATCCTACACTGCCACACCAGGACTCCCCAACCCTGAATAGTTATGAAAAATGCTTTAGGAAATTTTCATAAAAGTGCCCCAATTGGAACTTAGAGTGAAATAAAATGTTCAAGAAGAAAAACAGAATATGTGGAGTGTCAATACCTAAACAAGCAAACAAACAAACAAAATACTCTTTTGTTTTGAAATATACAAGTTAATGTTATACCTATATATCAGATTTTCAGTTCAAGTGACAATTATTTGTTGAAAGCCAACCTTACTTTCTTTGAAAACATTTGTTTTTTGAACTGTAAAAACTCAGTTACTTTCTTTATCTTGTTTCACTTTGACTTTTAGGTATAAAATCTCTCCCACTAGGGTTCATTTGCTATTTTTTGCTTTAGTGCAAGCTATCTGTGCCAGGGTGTGCACTGAGAATCAAATGCTCACACTGAAAGGCCACAGTAATGAGTAGTCCAAGAGAGTAAATCCTAGATTTGAAAAAAATTGCTAAAATTCGAAGAGAAGTGACTGAGCATTGTCTACAGCTACTGAAGGGTATATATATATATAGTCTCAGCCACAGGTGATAACATTTTTCTAAATGGACTTCAAACAGATTTAATTTTTATCTTTGTCATTTTCAATTGCATTATTTTATTGCTGTTGCAATGCCTACAATATAGCCAGGCTTGTTTTTCACCGTTTATTTTATGATTTCAAACACTTCAATTTCTCCTAAGTTATTCTAATTTAAAATAGAGCCAGTATGGTCATACATACAAAGTTCACTTGGGATAGATTGTTAATTCCTATTAAAAGAAACAATACATTTTAAATTTCAGTAAAAGTATAAAATTTAATTTTTAAATGTGCTTTTATTTTTTTTCTAAATTACTATAATGAGTGAAATATATTACCTGACATTCTTGTTGTTGTTAAATGTCATCGAGTTGGTTCTGAACCATAGTGACCCTATATTGGTTTCTGAGGAGCAACTGGTGAGCTTGAACCTCTGACCCTGTAGTTCAAATGGCTTTTGCAGTCTAGCGCATTAATTAACCCACAGCACCACACCAGATATTGTTGTTGTTTTAAGTGCCTTTGAGTTGATGCCGACCCATAGCAACCCTCTATAGGGTTTCTAAGGAGCAGCTGGTAAATTTGAATCACTCACTGACTTTGCAGTTCAAAGGACTTTGCAGTCTGACACATTAGCCCACAGCGCCACACCAGGACTCCACACCTGATATTAGGAAACTATAATTTAATGCAATAATAAGTATTTTACATTAAGCTTCTGTGAAGAGAATGTAATAAAAATTTGTTATCTTTGTTGTTTTGGGCAATACTTCTGTTTTAGACTTTACCAGTTATAAACTGATGATGAAATATTCTTGGATTATTAGAGGTTAACTACAACTGAGTATTTTCTCTAACAAATTTGGCATTTTGTTAGGCTGTATCCCTGACTTATTCACATTTTTAATCAAATAATTGACATTCATTATTAATTTCATAATACATGTCCCCTATGCTTTTACGGATATGTTACTGTACTCAAAATATTTTGTCATACTTGAAACTTAGGAAAGGTTATTCAATGTGTTTATTTTAATGCTTAAACTAGAAATAGTACATGCCTTCAAATATTAGCTTGAGCATGCATGGTGATCAGTAATTATTACTTTCCAAGTTAGGTTTTCATTAGGTACCTGAGGCAGTTAGTTCTGACTCATAGCAACCCTATACACAACAGAATGAAGCACTGCCCAGTTCTGTTCCATCCGCACAATTGTTGCTATGTTTGAGCCCATTGCTGCTGCTACTGTGGCAATCCATCTTTTATGGGCATCGTCCTCCTTTCTGTTGACCCTCCAAAGAATGGTAGACAGAATTTCACCAACCTCACTTCTAAGGAACATTCTGGCTATACTTCCTCCAACATAGATTCATTTGTTCTTCTGGCAGTCCATGGTACTTTCGATATTCTTTGCCAATTGAATTCCATCAATTCTTCCATGGTCTTCCTTATTCATTGTCCAACATTCACATACATATGAGGCGATTGAAAACACCATATAATTGTAAATATTAGAAATGACTAATTTATAAATTATTCCATTTATTCATGTTAACAATTAGAAATGTTCTAATTTCCAAATAGCAGAAAGTTAAAGTTAAATTTGAGAAAACTGAGACCCAGAGACTCCAAGCTACTTTTTTTCTTCTTCGTGGAATAAAGTAAAGGCAGAATTAGAATCAGCTAGATCACCATGCCTCCTTCTCTCTGCTTTCCAATTATGTTAAGGCTCCTTTATTGCAAAGTTAAAAGTAATATGTATTGAATAGAAACAGATGAATTGTTGATTTAAGGAAACATGGCAAAATTTAAGTGATATGAAGATAATTAACCACTTGAATAAAATAAGACTGGGATTACCGCACTTCCTAAAATTTAAATGAGATGCAATTTGAATTATAATAAAGATATACTTTTATTGTTGTTGAAGTGACACAGAGTTAGATTGTGGGTTATCATATAGATCAGTAGGTTAATCATTAGACTTCTGGAGACCCAGATTGGCATAGATTATATCAATGATATCCTGATTTTAGACAGAGCACTATGCTTTTTACTCTACAAAAATACTGGAGAAATGTCCTCCATCCAAAATACGCACATATTCAGTAATGGAAGAAAGATATTTGAATAAAGGAAATGCACTGAAATAAAAGTGTGATATCTTAGGTGTATGTGTACCAACGCAGGGAATAACCACCTCTAGTGTAGTGGTTACGAATCGGGCTGCGAACCTCAGGGACAGCAGTTCGAAACTACCAGCTGCTCCGTGGGAAAAAGATGAGGCTTTCTGCTCCCGTAAAGATTTACAGCCTCAGAAACCCTGGACAGGGTCGCTCTGCGTCGGAACCAACTCCATGGCACGTAACAACACCAATAACTTGCCACCAAGTCTGGGAAGATTTACATAGGTAGATAGATAGTTTAGTTAGGTCTGGAAAGATTAAATCAGAATGATCCAGGCAACAAAGTAAAGAAGGATGTTCCAAGCTACAAGAATGATATGAGTAAAACAAAATGATGCTGCTACGGTGGGGTCATTTCTGACTCACTGGCGATTCAACGTGTGGGTAGGAGAACTGCCAAGGCTGTAACCTTTGGGAAGCAGATTTCCAAACCTGTTTTCCAAGGTGTCTCTGGGTGGGTTTAAACTACCAACCTTTTGATGAGTAGTCAAGCACTTAACTGTACCACCACAAGACAAAAAAATCCTCAGAATAATGTCAGTTAAGCAGAGCTCTCTCTGGACATAGAGAAGCTTACAAGTTTTATTTAGGGGATTTGACTTTGTTAGTCAGCAACGAGCTATTCAATCGCTTTATGCAGTATAATTATAAATAATGATCACTGTTTTGCAAAGATTGGTCCTACAATAGTATGGGAGATAGAGAGATAGAATGGGTGAAAAGCATCCTTAAACAAGTTATAATCATTTAGGTGAGTAATGATGGAGTATGGTTATAAACTAGGAAAAGAGAATCTGATTCAAGATTTATAAGAATTTAGTGTCTATTTAGTATCTGTTGTTATTGTTAAGTGCTTTCGAGGTGGTTCACAAACATAGTGGCCCTGTGTAGAGTTTCTGAGGAATGAATGGTGGGTTTGAACCACTGACCTTTTGGTTAGCAATCCAGTACATAGAGTACAGCGCCACACCAGGACTCTTTTGTATCTATGTTGTTGTTAAGTGCTGTTGAGCTGGTTCCAACTCATAACCACCCTATATAGGGTTTCTGAGGAGTGGCTGGTGAGTTTGAACCACCAAACTTGCTGTTCAAACTGACCTTATGATCTAGTGCTTTATCCCACAGCTACAGGGCCTAAAATCACTATGTAGACTAAATTGACACCAAGTTTTCTCAGTCAAAATTTGGGGAATTATGTTATTGTATTGTTGTCAAGTGCCATTGAGTCAGTTCTGACTCATAGAAACCCTGTACAGGTTTTCCAATGAACAGCTGGTGGGTTTGAACTACTGATTTTGTGGTTAACAGACTAGCGTTTATCCAACAGCAAAGGATCTAGTTTCAGTAAGACAAGAAAGTATGTACTGAAGAAGTGAAATTTTATGAAGAAGCAGAAAAGCTACCATTCTTTCACTTTCTAAGGTTAGCCAGTTTCTTCTTTCTGCTCCTTTCTTCCATTGACTTTGTTTGAACTTTCTCTTCAGAAGAGCTTTATCTGCTTGTTCATTAGCGATCATAGCTTAGATATGGCGATATGGTCATTTCAGTCATGACTACATCATTTACAAATTCAAGTGTTACCACTAATAATATATTCAGTCTATGTCCCAATTTCAAACTTCAAAAGAGAAAGTTAGACTAGTTTAGCTGTACTCAGGGGTAAAGTAAAATAGAAACTCCAGAACATTTCATCGTGCTTATGTGGAACCTGTACATAGACCAAGAGGCAGTCATTTTTAAGAAAACAGGAGGTTTAAATCTGGAAAGGTATATGTCAGGGTTGTATTCTTTTATAAAAATTATCCGTTCTGTATGCTGAGAAAATAATCTAAAAAATTGTCCTATATGAAAAGAATGCAGCATCAGGAATGGAGGAAGACCCATTAATCAGCTGAGACACGCAGATGACATAACCTTGCTTGCTGGAAATGAAAAGAACTTGAAGCACTTACTGATGAAAATCAAAGCCAACAGCCTTCAACATGGATTATACCTCAACATAAAGAAAACAAAAGTTCGCACAACTAAACCAATAAACAACATCACAATAAATGGAGAAAAGATCGAAGTTGTCAAGGATTTCATTTTACTTGAATGGATCCACAATCAATGCTCCTGAATGGTTGTTGTTGTTAAGTACCATCAAGTCAGTTCCTACTCATAAATGACCCTTTATATGGTTTCCAAGGAGCAACGGCTGGTTTGAACCAACAACCTATGATTAGTGGTCCAGTGCTTATCCTGCAGTACCAGACACAGTCAGGAAATAAAGCCACATATTGTATTGGGAAAAACTTCAATGATCTGTTTAAACTTTTAAAAAGCAAACATATAGCTTCCAATACTAAGGCTCACCTGTCCCAAACTATAATCTTTTCAATTGCTTCATGCATGGGAAAGCTGGACAATGAATAAGGATGCCTTTGAATTATGGTAATGCCAGAAGGATGAACAAATCTGCTTTGGAAAAAGTACAACCATAATGCTACTCCAGCTCAACTATTTTGGTCATATTATCAGAAGGGATCGGTTCCTTGGTAAAGCAGAGGGTCAGTGAAAAACAGGAAGGCCCTCAAGAAGAAAAATTGACACACTGGCTGCAACAACAAGCTCAAACACAGCAAAGATTGTGAGGATGGGCCAGCAATGGGCAGGGTTTCATTCTGTTACAAATAGTAGGGTCTCATTGAGTTACAGCCAACTCCGTGGCACCTAACAACAACAATAACCACTCAACACAGATCATAGCAACCAGGTTCTAAGAAAGGCATAGGACAGTTTTCTGAGAAGTAAATATGGATGTGGGGAAGAGCATACTGATGTCTCTAGCATAACAATATATTAGTAGAAAGCCAGTTTGGGTGAGAAAAAAATCAGTTTTTAAGTATTTTAAGATGGTTGGGAAACAAAAATGAATATTTACAGCAGTAATTAGGATACATTAGTTGACCTCATAAGAGCAATGTGAAAATGCAATTATAATTTGAGAGTCACTCATTTATAAATAAGGAACACAGTGGTGCCATGGTTAAGCAATAGGCTGATAACAGAAGGTCAGTTGTTGGAACCAACCAGCACCTCTGCAGGAGAAAAGACCTCAAAATCTACAGCGTATGGATTCTACTGTGTCATAGTATCATTAGGAGACAGAACTGACATTAACAGAACACAAGAACAATTTTAAATGATCATTGAACCCTTAAAGGAGCGCTGGCAGTTTAGTGATTATGAGTCAGGGTGATAATCTCAAGGTCAGCAGTTAGAAAACACCAGCAGTTCCGTGGGAGAAAGATGAAGCTTTCTGCTTACGTAGAGATTTACAGCCTCGGAAACCCTATACACGGTCGCTACGACTTGGAACCAACTCCACGGCACATAACCACCACCACCACCAAACTTTTAAGGAAACTTGGTTGCACAGTAATTAAGCACTCAGCTATTAATGGAAATGTTTGAACCCATTGTTGCTCCTAGGGAGAAAGATATAGCAGCCTGCTGCTGTAAAGATTTCAGCCTTGGAAACCACATAGGTCAGTTATACATTGTCCTTGTCCTGGTGTGGTGCTGTGGGTTAATGCACTACAAGGTTAGTTTCAAGCAGTTCAAGCTCACCAGCTTACCTGTTCTGTGATGCAGGATGCTATGCCGCTGATAATGCAACACTGGATACACTCATCTATGGCAAGAAATATGGAAGACAGCTATTTGGCCAACTAATTGGAAGAGTGCCCATTCCAGAAAGGTGATCCAACAGAATGCAAACATCATGTAACAATATCTTTAATATCACATGCAAGTAAAATTTTCTGATGATAATTCAAAAACAACTAACACTGTATCAACAGTGAACTGCCAGAGTTTCAAGACAGATTCAGATGAGGACATAGAATGGGGCCATCATTCTTAACATCAGATGGATCTTGGCTGAAAACAGAGAATACCAGAAATATGTTTATCTGTGCTTTATTGATTACACAAAGACTTTTGACTTGTAGATCCTAACAAGTTATGGATAACATTACAAAGAATGGATATTCCAGAACAGTTAATTGTGCTCATCAGGAATCTGTATAAAGATCAAGAGGCAGTTGTTTGAACAGAACTAGGGAACAATGAATGTTTTAAAATCAGGAAAGGTGTATGCCAGGCTTGTATTCTCTCACCATACAAAGTCAATGTATGCTGAGCAAATTATCCAAGAAGATGGATTGTATGAAGAAGAGCATGGCATCAGGATTGGAGGAAGAATCATTAACAGCTTGTGATGTGCACATGATACAACCTTGCTTGTTGAAAACAAACTAGACTTAAAATACTGATGAAGATCAAAGACCACTGCCTTCAGTATGAGTAACATCTTAATGTGAAGAAAACAAAACTCCTCACCATTGTATCAATAAGTAACATCAAGATAAATGTAGAAAAGATTGACGTTGTCAAGTACCTCATTTTGCTTGTATCCACTATCTACACTCATGGAAGCAGCAATTAAGAAATCAAAGGTTGTATTGCACTAGGCAAATCTGCTGCACATTACCACTTTAATGTGTTCAAGAACAAAGATGTCCGTTTGAGGACTAATGTGCACCTCACCCAAATAATGGTATTTTCAGTAGCCTCATATGAATGTGAAAATTGTGTAATCACATATGCATGTGAAAGTTGAATAAGAAAGACCATAAAAGAATTGATGAATTTGAATTATGATACTGGAGAATAATATTTAAAGATACCATGAACCACTAGAAGAAGAAACAAATCTGTGTTGGAAGAAGTACAGCCATAAAATTCCTTAGAAGACAGGATAGCAAGACTTATTTTTTCACACTTCAGACAGTTTATCAGAAGGGACATCTTGCTTGATAAAGTGGACTATCAGCAAAAAGAGAAGGAACCGTGTGATAGTTAAGGTTTTGTGCCAACTTGACTGTGTCAGGATTCCCAATAGTTTGGCAGATGAAATGTGGTTATCTCCATGGCAAGACCTAATAAGTGTAGGTAACTCTATGATGATTATCTATGAACAGTGTAATTCAGTCTATGATGATTGGCTATGAGCAGTCAATCAAGTGAAAGGATGTTTCCTTGGTGGTGTGGCCTGCTCGCAATTCATCAGACTGCAAAGTCGCTTGAACTGCAAGGTCGGTGGTTCAAGCTCACCAGCTGTTCCTTGGAAACCCTATACAGGGTCGCTATAGGTGGGAATGGACTCAACAGCACTCAACAACAACAACAACAACAACAACAAGGCAAGCTTAGGGAGCGCTAGTAGTTTAGTAGTTACGAATCGGGCTGCTAACCCCAAGGTGGGCAGTTTGAATCGAGCAGCTGTTCCATGGGAGAAAGATGAGGATTTCTGCCACCATAAAGATTTACAGCCTTGGAAAGCTTGTATAGGGTCGCCATGAGTCGGAACCAATTCCATAGCACACCACCACCACCAAGGCAAGATTGCTTGCTTTCTGCTGGGTCTGGATCTTGCATCTGGCTTGTCATCCAACCTCTGGGTCTTTGGACTTGATTCAGTGGTGTACTCTATTATCTGCCTGCCTACCTGCTTTTCTGCCTGACTTTCTGCTTGCTGGACCTGTCTGCCCACTTACCCTATATGCTATCTGTCTGCTGGTTGGACCTATCTGCCTGTCTGTCTGTCTGCCGAACAATCTTGATTGATCTGTTCCAGACTTGAGACTCTTTTACTTCTACAATTATGAGCCATTTCATTGACATAGGCATATCTTTATATATATATACACACACACACACACACACATATATTTATAAGTTGGAGTACTGGTGTGGAGCTGTGGGTTAATGAACTGGACTGCAAAGTCAGTTTGAACCACCTGGTCAGTGGTTCAAGCTCACCAGCCATTCCTCGGAAACCCTATATGGGGTTGCTATGGGTCGGAAGTGACTCAACAGCACTTAACAACAACAA
>NW_006408535.1:3424343-3425058 GCF_000296735.1 Chrysochloris asiatica
CTGGTGAGTTTGAACCGCCAACCCTGCAGTTCAAACTGACCTTGCAGTCTAGCACATTAACCCACAGCACCACTCCAGAACTCCATATAAGGGATTGGCCCCCAAGCAAAGAAGGGATATTTCTTTCTCAGAGACATGACAGAGACTAGTACAAATTTTCTTATCTGAACCACTGCATAAAGGGTGATATGTTATTTTTCTTAATTCAATTAACGATGACATGCAATATACAAACATATATGTGTGTGTATATATTAATATATATATTAAATTCATCTCTTTTGAGGGGCTAAGGTCTGCAATAGATTTATTGATATGAAAAGCACTATAAACAAACAAGTAGCCGTCTTTTATTTTAACTCAATAAAAGATTAAATATAGCAATTTACATTTATAAAGAAGACAAAACAGTCCAAATACACCTTGATTTATCCATTACTATTATTACAACTTTTACTTAAATTTGCATATGTACAAGTTCTGATTCTGACTGCATACAGTTTGATTTCCATTAAAAAGTATCAATCATATGTAAAAGTGATTTCATAATACAAGGAACAGTGAATTAAATTTAAATTAGTATTTGAACTTGGGAACACTGAATGTTTTAAAATTAAGAAAGGTGTGCAACAAGGTTGTATTCTTTCACCATACTTATTCAACCTGTATGTTGAGCAAATAATCCAAGAAGCTGGGTTCTATGAAGAAAAATGTG
>NW_006408535.1:3428758-3436009 GCF_000296735.1 Chrysochloris asiatica
TTACAGCCTCGGAAACCCTGTACCGGGTCGCTATGAGTCAGAACTGACTCCAAGGCACATAACAACAACAAATGTACCATAAGTTAACAGTGTTTCTCTCTATTCATTTTAGCTTTTTTTTTTTAAACCCTCAGGCATATGTAATAATTTACACCACCAAAAGGCACATTCTGCAAGTCTGCCTCCTGGCCACCAGCTCTCAATCCCTCTCTTCTCATGAATCTAGAATCCTCAGCTGATTCCTCTCTCCATGTCCACATCTCTGCCTCCATCTCTGGTGTCACTGCTTCTCTGGATAAGGTCCTGCATTACAATTGTGACAATCGCAATTAGTCATGATAACAATCACTCACCACTGAATCATGAGAATCTTATCCCCATCTATTTTTACTAGACCCATCTAGACAAGATGCAAACTATTCAGTGGGGACTCTATCTTCCCCTGCACACTCTTAAACTAAACTCCCTCTTGAAAGCTTGTTAGCCAGTCATTTCATGCCTTTATTGCCCCCTCATTTTAGGTAGCCAATGTCTAAATTGCCCATCCCTATCTACCCTGTATACAGAAGGGATAGCATTCATACTTGATGTAAAGATTCCTTCCCTCTCTGTTGGTATCTAGAGTTATTACCTCCATGAGCATAGGTCAAGTTCATCAAATTGTAGCAATTTAATCTCATTTCCTTTATCAAAAAATGTTTTCTGTGTTTTTTGTTTTTTGTTTTCCTTTTTTGTCTTCCTCTAGTCGAGTTCTGATCATCATCAAGCTATTGAAGCTAGATCAAATGGATACTGTCTACAAGTTTGGGTGTTCTTGTGCATCTCCCTTCACTTCATATCAGCTGGATGCTTCACTCTCAGTTCTAGCCCTGTCTGGCTAGGTCCTTGTCCATAGGCTCAGGTGTCCCCAGGTATCACCATACTTTGGACCAACCAGCGCTTCCTCTTCTCTCTCTCATCTCCGGGTCAACAGGAGTCTATGGAACGTGGTTGGACTCGGCCCATTTCTTCATTGCTGCCTTTCCCCCTCTTCCACTCACCAGTAGACCAATGTTATCAGCAAATTTACATGACTGTTCATGTGTTCCCTTTGAATTGTAGGGGGATTTGGCCTGAGGGAACTTGATTGCTTGCCTTGATGGCTTCCCAGTGACCATCTTGTAGTAGGCAGTCATACTGCCATTTTTGTTTTGGGTTTTTCCTGATGATCTTTCTTTGAAGATGTATCTTCTGTTCATCTAGCTGTTCCAGGCTGGTCTGCTTGTCCTTTCTAGTGGGATTGTCCCACCTCAGAAGGTTCTGGGTGGGGATCAGAATTCCACCTAAGATCATATACACTGCAAAGGTTTTGCAAAAGGCCTATTTCACTGGGCAAGTTCTAGAACCCCTTTTAGATACTCCAATCAGTTATAGGCTGAAGATGGGCTTATAAGCTTTCTGTAATCATGTTTCCTGACATTTCTTTCTATCCCACTCAAGTATCTATTTTACAATAGTAGGCAAGGGAAACCCATATTCATAAGACAATCAAGCATCTTAGTATTATTTTCCCTCTTCAGACGATGCCTCAATCCAAAGCTTCCTTTCTTTCCCTGAATCTTCCATCTGGCTTATTATAATGAACCCCTATTTGTGGGACTTTCAGCTCATCACCTAAGCTGATTCATCAGCTCCCAAAGCCTCCTGCATCAGCAGTCTGTCGTTTGACCTGCTGATTTGGATTCCTCAGCTCCTGAGATAATGTAGGTGAGAAGATTTCTCCAAGATCTCTGAAGTACAGATTTGGGACTTGCTAGCCTCTACAATTGTGGGAGCCATTTCTATAGACAATTGTTAGTTTTGTGAGACATTGCAGCATGTTGCAGAACCATGGAACTTGAGCGAAGGCAGGAGTTATGATTGATATCCAGGACTATGGAGGGGCATAACAAATCAGAAAACGCCACGTTGGGATATCTTTAACCTTCAACTCAGAGCGACTAGCCTAATGTTTAATTTTATAAAATAAATTATTCATGCACCACCTACTTTGCATGAGGACTGAGTAATACAGAATAGGTATTGCAATTTGATATTACTTCATTTAAATAGAAAACACTTCACATTCATTTTGCTTAGAAGGTATAAAACATTTTATTTAAATACTAGTATCCACTAATTTTGTCTTTACATATTTAAAATGAAAAAGCACAACAATTACAAACAAACCATTCTAATTAAGCTTATGTTTTATTTATATTTGTTTATTTTCTTTTATTCAGTTTTTTTGCTACTGTCCATTACTGTTGTACTTATGTGTTTAATATCAATTAGTTAATAATTTTTAAAGAAAATGCTTAAAGTATACAGAGAATTCTTATATAAGTATAAACCAAAGGGCAGTTCAAGAAGAAAAATAAAATATTATAATGAAATACTCAAAGACCTGGAGTTATAAAACCAAAAAGTGTTTTGCTTAGAATTTCTCAAGTTGAAAGGAATGAAAATGTTTAAGCTGCAGGTTGAAATATTCAAGCCCTGGGTTGAAATATTGAAGATTTCTATGGACAAAATATTTAGTGACCCCGGGAAGCATCAAATGAGATAGAAGGACTAAAATGAAATGTACCAAAATGAATTGTTTGATGTTCAACCATATAATGAGATATTGCATGGTCAAGAACCAATGGTATCGAAGGAAGAAGTCCAAGCGGCACTGGAGGCATTGGCAAAAACCAAGTCTCCATGAATTGATGGAACTGATTCAAACCACTGATGTAATACTGGAGGGACTTACCCATCTATGCCAAGACATTTGAAAAACAACTACCTGACCAACCAATTGAAAGAAATCCATATTTGTGCCCATTTAGAAAAAAAAGTGACCCAACAATGCAGAAATCATCTAACAATATAATTAATATGACATGCAAGTAAAATTTTGTTAAAGATAATTCAAAAATAGTTGCAGCAGTACATCAACAAGCAACTTCCAGAAATACAGAAGTTGGATTCAGAAGAGGACATGGAACTAGGGATACCATTGCTGATATCAGATGGATCTCGTTGAAAGCAGAGACTACCAGAAGGATGTTTACTTGTGCTTTACTGATTATGCAAAGTCATTTCACTGTGTGGGTCATAACAAACAATGGATAGGATTGTGATAAATGGGAGTTCCAGAACATGTAACTGTGCTCATGAGAAGCTGGTATATAGATCAAGAGGTAATTGTTCAAACAAAACAAGGGGGTACAGAATATTTTAATATCAGGAAAGGTGTACGTCAAGTATATAAGCAAATATAGAAGCTCCAGATTTCTTTGTCATCAGTAAGAGAAATTTCAACTATTTGGGAAATGTTGCACAGAGAACAGAGGAAAAGGAACTGTTTGATGCATGAAGGTATTTAATAGGTTTTGAAGTCCTACAGGCCAGAGTGTGCTGGTAAATGTTTAGCGACCATCAAGAGAGAAGAGCATGAGTGAAATGGGGAACCCTATCCAGAGAAGCAGGGATACCAGCGATGGAGGCTGAGATGTGGACATGGAGAGAGAGAGCAGCTGATGACTCTAGACTCATGGAAAGAGAAAGACTGAGTGCTGGCGGCCAGGAAACAGGCTGGCAGAATGTGCCCTTCGGTTGTTTAAATGGTTATATATTCCTAATTGTCTTTGTGTACATCGTTTCCCCCAACCACCAAAAAACAAAACAAAACAAAAAAATAGAGGAAATAGAAGCAAATACTATTGAATGATAATGCACAGAGGAGATTGTAATCATTTAAATAAAACAATCACTGTAAAACTGATGTTATCCCATGTAAACTATCACACAATTCACAATAAAAACTGAAAAAAAAAAAAAGATATTAATTGCTTTGAATTTTTCATATTAAAAAGAGAGAGAGAGAGTCATACACTGTAACAGTAATGTTGGTCAAGCAGCAATTTACAATTAAAAATGTCAAAACACATAAAAAAACAAAACAAAACAAAAATGTTTAGCCACCAGCTTCTAGGAGAGGAAGTGGGAAGGGGAGCTGTGATATGTAGCATTTGACAGTTTCTGTGGTTTAAATTATCCCATCTTGACCGATTTTAATCTACTAATGTGAGACCAGTGAAGACAGATTTGGAATGAGATATACACCATTGGCTTCAAGTAGACTTCCAAATGACTCCAGCACATCACTTGCTATAGCGTACTAAATTTGACTCATTAAACATTCAGTAGTGTTGATTCATACATTTCCTGTCAAATACTTGACAAAGAATCTGGTGGGAGGAAGGAACATTTTTTCCCAAATTGAGCCTGGTCTTTGGCTTAATATTAAAATGTGTGGTTTGTTCTTCTTTGTTTGATAATTAATCTGCTTTACATTTAGTAGGTGGTTGAGTACCTACTTTATAAAATTAACAGATACCTGTTACTCTCCTTTATTCTATTCATTACAATGGACGTTGTTCTTTGTTTGGCCATTGTTCTTTGTTTCCATTTATTTCAGGCTGATAAATATAGAAAAACTCTTTTTTTTTTCCAAGCTCTTCTTCGGAAACCTATTCTACAAATCTTAAGTATACAAGGTCTGAAAGAGACTGTCAAGAGTAAGACATTTTAAGCCATATGTTATATTGGAGAATTGCAGAAATATTTTTTTCTATACATGCAAATGCAGTTCTTAATAAATTTGGAAACAAGGTTTTCAGTTGTTGCCTTGACTAGATAGTCTTTTGGATTTTTAATTGAATTGCCTATTCAATCATTATAATTGGTACTTTTAGAAAATGTATATCAGTGATGATATTTCTTTTCCTAAAGCTGAAAGAAAACAGAATTAAAATAAAATGTGTATGTTAATATTATTTATCCAAAGAAGAATTCTGATTTGTATTCTTTAGTTTGTAAGATGGGGGAGCTGTTGTATTACAGAAAATACTGACCAGTTCTGTACCTCTAGGTATTTTCCTTTGATTAAAGCCATTTGTAGCAAAAATGATGACTGAAGACTTTGTATGTGACATTTTAACTGGGGTTAGGGTCTAATGAATTTGTCTTTGAAATTGCTTTAATTACTAGAACTATAAAATCTTGGTTTACTAGTAATATGTTTAAAGGGACATATCAATTTTAGTTATAACATCAATTCATATTAATTAGTATTCCATTTTAAACTAACATTTACAACCATGCATTACTTAATGTCCACAATATGATCTGGGAAATAGGACACTGTTCAAACATCCTTAAATCATGAACAATAATAGCTTTCACTGATTTTCCAACTTTGTGCTGCCTAACAGTCTTTTGTTTTACTTTGAAATGGATACTTCTTTGTGTCTTGCTGTTGTTGTCACTAGAACTGGTTTTACTGTGGTTTGGAGACATGATGCACTTCTTAGTAACATTTTCAAAAGAAAATTAAACAGAAAGATAATGCTGTATGACAGTCAGGAGATGTGTGATACATGAGATTAGACACTGCTGCCCATGAGTGAAAGTGCTGCCCATGAGTGAAAGTGCTGCCCATGAGTGAAAGCATCTACTGTTATATGGTAAATTTTTTTTTTATTTGCAAGTAGTGAAATGTCAGTGCATTACACACATAAGCCAATCACAGGTGTTTATTATGACAATCAAGGCATATGTATTATAGGTTATCTGTGTCTTTGTTGTGTCATTGAGTCAGTTCTGTCTCATAGCAACCCTGTAGGAAGTTTCTGAGGTTATAAATCTATACATGAGCAGAAAGCCTCATCTTTCCCCTCAGAGCAAATGGTGGGCTTGAACTGCCAACCTTCTGGTTAGCAGTCCAGTGCTTATCCCACAGAGATAACAGGCTCTAGGTTACATATGTACTGTACCATTTGTACATTCAACAGCAAAATCACTTTGTATACACATGTTGCATTCATTAAATCCAGTTACATCCTCTGCGTTCATTTTCCCATCAGGATTTCTGTGTGATCATGTACATATACGTGGTCAAACAGTATCTGAATGGATGCTATGTGGCACATGACTGTATTAGGTTTTATAGGAGATAGCTTGTCTATCTGAAATAGCATGAAAATTTGTTCATTAAAAAAAAGATATATTGTTGTTGTTTTTTTTAATGATTCCTTTGACAAACCCTGATAGATTCAATGCATTTCCTAATCCCTGCTAAGGGTATGAAGAAAGAAGAGGAATGCATTATGATTTAACATTGAGTGCAACCAGGTCAAGAAAATAGAAGAAGAAATTGTCTTAAAATTTTAATCTCTACAACGTAAATATGAAGAGTAGCAAAAACACAAGAAAAAATCAAAATACACAAATCATAATTTAAAGTCTTTCTAAACAAGGTTGTCAATCTGATTATGAGAAAAATAGTTTATATTTATAGACTAGAAATCTAATTTTAGAAACTACCTTAATGATACTCTAGAACTTTAACATAAGTTCATATGGGAAAATTAAGACAAAAAAAGTCTCTTTGCAGTATGCAATTACTTTTCTTCTGTCTTATTTTGTTATTAGTAGCAACTTCTTAATGTAGAAAACATTGGATGTAACTGTCCTGGTTCTAGAAGTTAAAAAACTGAGAGGCAGTTATTATTTTCTTAGAGTTATACAGTTAATTATCAGCAACAAATGCTCAACAAGTGTTATTGTTTTTAGCTTTATTTAAGATGATGAGGAAAAGCAACGTTACCTGCCCTATGTAATTTAGGGTTCTTGAAAATAACATGTATGCAAATAATCTCTAATTATTAAATAAAATAAAATGCTAGTTCTTTCTCTCTTAAAGTCAGTAATTGATTGATTATTGTTTCTATCTTTGTGCATGATTTAGTAATGATTTTAGAAGATGCAACTTCAAACCCAAATACACAGGAAAATAATCCAATGGTGTCTGTTTTCAAGGTAGAGTCAGTGTTGTTTCCTTAATGGTCTATCTGAAATATATGGAATATCGACTAGAAGAGGTACATCATATTAAAATGCAAAGAATACCTGTTAATTTCAAAATTACAGGCTTTTAATTTAAAATGAAATGTATCCAACTCTGTTTGAAAAGGGAAAAAGTACTTCCTATTGTTAGCCATAACTTTAAAATCATGTTGTAAGTGATTGGAGGAAGACTCATTAACAACCTGCGATATGCAGATGATACAACCTTGATCGCTGAAAGTGAAGAGGATTTGAAACTTTTACTTATGAAGATTAAAGAGCACAGCCTTCGATATGGATTACATCTCAATGTCAAGAAAACAAAAATCCTCACCA
>NW_006408535.1:3438174-3457692 GCF_000296735.1 Chrysochloris asiatica
CGACTCCACAGCACATAACAACAACAACAACATTGTGCCTATTTGTATTAACAATTACCATTAAGACACTATTAGATATGGCTGTTGCTGATGTTAAATGCCGTCCAGTAGGTACTGACTAATGGCTACCCTGTTTACGGTTTCTGAGGAGTGGCTGGCGGGTTTGAACTACTGACATTGTGGTTAGCAGTCTAGCACTTATCCTACAGTGCTGTTGTTGTTGTTAAGTGCTATCGAGTCGGTTCCAACTCATAGCGACCCTGTATAGGGTTTCTGAGAGGCCTGGTGTAGTGCTGTGTAATGTGTTGATCTGCAAGTTCCATTGAACAGCAAAGTGGGTGGTTCAAGTTAATCAGTTGATCCTCGGAAACCTTATACAGGGTTACTATGGGTCGGACCGACTCTGTAGCACTTAACAATAACATAGGGTTTCCGAGGAGCAGCTGGTGAATTTGAACTGCTGACCTTGCCGCTCGAGCCAATCTTGCAGTCCAATGCTTATCCTACAGAGTCACACCAGGGCTTCTTAGGCATGGCAGTTCTTATAAAAATTTAAGTACATAAATAAAAATGGACAGGCAATTAGTGACGATGGTATCCTGCCTTCTGTGCTGATTACTGGCTCTATGCTTTTGGGTAGTTAGTGCCTTAGTTTCCTAGTTCTGCTGAAACAAAAATTCCACAAGTAAGTGACTTTAAAGAACATAAATTAATTTCCTCACATTTCAGGAGGCTAGACATCCAAATTCAGCATGTGGGTCTGTTTCAGTTTCTAGTAGCTGGCAATCCTGGTTGCTCCTGGGCCTTTAGATTCATCTAGTTTCATTGTAAGGAGCTCTGGTAGCATAGTGGTTACGAATTGGGCTGCTAACCTCAAGGCCAGCAGTTCAAAACTACCAGCTGTTCTACGGTAGAAAGATGATGCTTTCTGCTGCTGTAAAGATTTGCAGCCTCCGAAGCCCTATGTAGGGTCACTATGAGTCAGAACCACCACCACCACTACCTTCATTGTCTTCAGATTGTATTCTCTTTCCCTGGAGTTCCCTTTTTCATTCTTATTCTGCTGTTTTTTAATATCAAAAGTTATTAGGTATAAGACACACTCTACAATGGTATGGAGTCCTGGTGTGGTACTGTAAGATAAGCACTGAACTTCTAACCAAACAGCTAAGCTGTTCGCTCACCAGCCTCACCTCTGAAACCCTATACAAGGTTGCTTTGAGTAAGAACCAACTTAGTGGCACTTAAGCACTACACTGGTATGGCTTCATTAGCATAATAAAGAAAATGCTATTTCAAAACGGGATTACATTCACAGATACATGGGTTAGAATTCCAACACGTATTTTGGGGAGACATAATTGAATCCATAACATGTCTCATAGTATCTCTGAGCTCTAGTTTCTCCATTGATACTATGAGATTTATTGACCAGTTAATCTCTGGTCACCCAGCAATAAAATTTGGTGACTTTCTATTTAAAGGACTCCTGGAGTGGAACTAGAGAATACGCATTGGACTGTTAACCACAAGGCTGGTGATTCAAATCCACCAGCGGCTCCTCAGAAACCCTACAAAGGATCGTTATAACTGAGAACTGATTCAAAGCATTTAACAACAATAACAATTTCAAGGAATTGTAATAAAATTTACAACTAAGGAGTATTGGCGTTACTATAGTTCCATTTTTATACATTGAAGACATTAAAAAGTACCTAATGTTCTTTTTTGTTTCCCCAATTTTGTGTTAATCTATAAGGCATAGGTCTGATGTGTATTTAGTGTATGTACTGCTGTGGTGCTGTAGGTTAATGCGCCAGACTATAAAGCCATTTGAACTGCAAGGTCAGCAGTTCAAGCTCACCGGCTACTCCTTGAAAACCCTATACAGGGTTGCTATGAGGCAGAATCTATGCCACTAAACAACAACTGTGTAACCTCTGGTGGTTACAAATCGGTCTGCCAATCTCAGGGACAGCAGTTCTAAACTACCAGCTGTTCCGTGGGATAAAGATGAGGCTTTCTGCTCCCATAAAGATTTACAGCCTCAGAAATACTGTACAGGGTCGCTGTGAGTTGGAACCGACTCCACAACAACATAACCACCACCATCACTGTATAACCTCAAGAATTTTTATAAACATATATGAACATGTGGGATTACACCCACATACAGATGTGGGTATTGAAAATTTAGTTATGTTCTATTACAAACTTTTTAGATTAAGGTCATTAAACAGCAATTCAATATCTGTGTGTGAGAAATACATAACTGATAAACTTTTAATTATTGTTGTTAAGTGCTGTCCAGTCGATTCCAAGCCATAGAGACCCTGTATAGGGTTTCCAAGGAACAGCTGGTGAGCTTGAACGGCCGACCTTGCAGTTCAAACTGCTTTGCAGTCTGGCACGTTAGCCCACAGTGCCACATGGTGACTATTATAAAAGGCTGGTGTCTTGGTATGGTGTTGTAGAATAAGTACTGGACCACAAGATAAGTAAGGAGCTCTGGTAGTATAGTGCTTACAAATCAGGCTGCTAACCTCAAGGTCGACCATTCGAAACTACCAGCAGTTCTGTGACAGAAGGATTAGGCTTTCTACTCCCGTAAAGATTTACAGCCTAGGAAACCCTGTGCAGAGTTACTATGAGTCGGAACTGACTCCATGGTACTTAACAACAACAACAAGAAGATAAGTCCGAGCTGCAAGGTTGGCAGTTCAAAACTTACCAGCCGCTCTTCAGAAACCGTAGATAGGGTCACTAAAAGTCAGAACAAAGTTGATGGCACTAAACAACAATATCATCAAAGTTTAAGAAACTCATTATAGGGTAGTGATAAAGATAGCAGTCTTTGGAATCAGATTTGGAGCTTTGTTTTCTGTATCTACCATGCCTTGGATATATGACATTTGTTGTTATTATGTGCCATGGAGTCAGTTCCGACTCATAGTGACCCTGCACAGGGTTTCTGAGGCTGTAAATCTTTACGGGAGCAGAAAGCCTCATCTTTCTCCCGCGGAACAGCTGATAGTTTCAAATTGCTGACCTTGCGGTTTGCAGGCCAATTTGTAACCACTACGCTACCAGAGCTCCATATGACATTAGATGAACTGTTTAATAATTCTGATTTTCTTAACCTGTAAAAATTCATGACAATAGCAACTTCACACAGAAGCTATAAAGTTAATACTTGTAGACTGCATAGAAGAGTACCTGGGACAAAACAAGTAAATAATATATTTAGAAGTTTAATATTAAGATAAACTCAAATGTATAATGGATTTGCCTTTTGGTTGCTTTCATTGAAAATTTCTATAGGAAAATTATAAATTTATTCTAAATTAATGCTTTAATCAGGAAAATGCCTGAACCAACACAAGTATTAATTTGTGATATATGTGAGTGGATAATAGTTTTCATTCTTTTATGAAAACATGAGTCAATAGTGCTAGTATTTTCTTGAAATCTGTAAAAACATTGCTGTGTTTAAGACTAGATTACTTTGCATTGTGCAAAATCAGCAAGAAAATCATTTTTAAAGTCAGAATTAGATATCTGGCATCCACTTTTAAATAAGCCAACTTCAAGACACTGACAATGTCTACTTCTCAATTTCCTTCCAAATTCAAATTTCATAGAGAATAAAGCTCATCAGAAGAACACATTTATATTTTCAAATCACTGACATATTTTTATAAGTTCCTTTTACAGTTGATTTTTTGTTTGCTTGTTTTTTGTTTAGTCTAATCTTAAAGCATTTTCTTTCACCTGAAACAGGCTTTCCTCTGTTTCAATGGTATAGATGAGGCCATTGAAAATAAGTTACATCATGGCTCTCTAAAGATAATTTAATGTTCTGAGGGGCAGAATTGAAAAGCAAATGTCTCATATTGGCTCATATCACTAGATACAAAGTTGAAAATTTCAGAAAAAAACAAACACCTATATTATAAATTCCTTAACACTATGAGACTGACATAGGCTTAGAAAATTAACACACGAAAAGTGATAACCCTCTTTCAAGAGGAAGGACTAAATTAAACAAGTTTTTCTCATAAGCCATTAAATCTACTTTGAAAATAGAAGAAGAAAAAAACTAGATAATAGAAGGGAAAAAGAATTAGCCAAAGCCACAAGGAAAGAAGCGCTTGTTTGTTTGTTTTCAAGGCAATCAAATCAGGTTCTGAAATAGCTTTTCCATTTTCTCCTTCTTAGTGAAAACAAACACCAGGCAAATCCTCATGTGAAGAGAATGCCCAGAAAATAACTTCTCCAAGCAAATTTGCATGTGTCCACAATCCAAAATCATTTGAATGGTGACCTTAATTTACTTAAAACATATCAGCATTTGCTTGTTAATAAAATGTATGAGACTTTATTGTCAAATGGGTCTGTGGATTGTTTTCAGATTAATAAAGTTTGTACATGTATAGATAGGACAAGTGTCTAATGCTCTACTCATTTTTCTTCATTTTTTTAACGTCTTTTTTTTTTTTTTTTTGTAGCAATACATTTACAATGAAACATTTGATATTTCATTAATTTTTACATATACAATCCAGCCACACCAACCACACTTCCCATATAACTTTTCTTCATTCTTGCTTTATTTTTCATTTCTTCAAACTGGATAATTTCAATTGACCTGTGAAGTTTGCTAATTCTGTCTTTTACCTGACCAAATATGTTGTTGATTTCCTTCATTTCAGATATTGTACTTTCCAGCTCCAAAATTTCTCATGGCTTTATTTTTAAAAATAACACTATTCAGGCAAATACAATGTAATTGAATCATGTCCTAATACCAGTTATTAATGTGGTACTTCTTCCTCTAACTCTAACCATCAGAGCTAGGTCAGACAGATCTCACACGTTAAGGAGCACAGTGCTCTAGACTTCCAAGTCACCCAAGACTTGACACCAGCCATACATGACTAATTTTTTGGGGAAATGTACCAAGTAAAGTGATTTCTGGGTCATACAGCATCTCTATTCCCAATTTTTTGAGTAGGCACCCTACCATTTTACATAGCGGTTGCATCATTTTACAGTATCCCAAGAAATGTAGGAGGGTTCCAGTCTCATCACACCCTTACCAGCTTTTGTGGTTTTCTGTTTTTTGAACTTTGCTGTTAATTCCGGGGTGTGATGATATCTCATTATTATTTTTATTTGCATCTCTCTAATGGCTGTTGATTGTAAACATTTCTTCATATGTTTGTTTGTTCCTGAATGTCTTTGGTGAAGTGTCTATTCATATCCTCTGCCCATTTTTTAAAATTAGGTTGCCATTCTCTTGTAGAGGTGTTGTAGTTTTCTATAAAACTTTACAGATTAGTCCCTTGTCTGATACATCATTACAAAATTTTTCCCAGTCTGTGGGCTCTCTTTTGACTCTTTGGTGAAGTCTCTTGATGCACATAAGTGTGTAATTTTTAAGAGGTCCTAGAAATCTATTTTATCTTCTCCTATTTGTGTGTTTTTAGTTATTTTTGACAGTGTATTTATGCCCATGTAGCCCCTAAGTTTGTCCCTATTTTTCCATTGATGAACTTTATAGTTCTAAATCTTACATATTGTTAATTTCTTTCTTCAATTATATTAGATTTCGATTTATATATTTTGAGGCTCTTTCATTGGGAGCATAGATATTTATTATGTGTAGTCCTCTTGTTAAATTGACCCTTTAATCATGAGATAATGTACTTTTTTGTCTCTTATGCTGGTTTTTGCCTTAAAATCTGTTTCATCAGAAATTTATATTGCCACTGTTACTCGTTTTTGATTGCTATTAGCTTGGTGTATTTTTTTGCATCCTTAATTTTTTATCTATTTTTATCTTTGTGTGTTAGGTGTGTAGACAGCGTATTGAAGGATCTATTTTTTTATCCATTCTAGTACTCTGTGTCTCTTCACTGGTGCATTTCATCTATTGACATTCAATGTAATTATTGATAGGTATGAATTGATTGTTGTGTGTGTGTGTGTGTGTGTGTGTGTGTGGTACTGCTAGTTTCTTTGTTCTGCATAATATCTGTGCTGATTTCATTTTGTTTGTGCATTTTCATGTCAATTTTTTCATTGCTATTCTTTTAATGTTTACTAAGTCTTCATGGTTTTCCTTCTTTTTGACTTGTTGTGAAAGTGTATTCATGTTCTTTGAGGTTACCCTTCAGTTTCTTAATTTCTTTCCCAATTTAAAACTATGTTTTCTCTTCAAATCTACTTGACTTCCTTGCCACTTGAAAATTCTGTAACTATACTTCTTCCTTTTTTTTTTTTCTTGCTTTGTAGTGTCTTCATTATAAATGTATATCCCTGGTTTCCTATTTTCTGTCTTATATTTTTAATTTACTCTGGATGCTTCTATATCTGGATTGAATTCTGGGTGGTGTTACTGTGTATGTCAATCTCAGGCTGTTGTGGGCTGTTGCTGGTTCCTTTAATTTTTGGTTATCTGGAAATATTCTAGTTTTATTGTTTTTGAGTGACATTTTTGCTGGGTATGCGATTCTTAACTGGCTTTTTGTTTTCTTTCTTTCAGAGTTTTGTATATATATTCTCATTGTCTTCTTACATGCATGATTTTTTTTCTGAGAAATCACAGCTTATATTTTTCTCTTTTGTAAGTATCTTTATTTTTCCTGAACTGCTCTCAGGAATTTTTCATTGGCTTTGATTTTGTAGAATTTGATTAGATGTGTCTTGGTGATCTTCTTTTGGGGTGTATACTTATTGGAATTTGTTCAACTTTTTGAATGCTTATCTTTTCATCTTTCATGATATTAGGGAAGTTTTCTTCCAACAGCTCACCAACCATCTTTTCTGTGCTTTCCTTTGCCTCTTCCTGTTCTAGTATGTCTGTCACCTGTAAGGTATTTCTCTGTATGCTGTCCCATGTGAATCTTAGGCTTTCTTCAGATTTTTTCATTAGATTTTCTGATTGTTCTTCTAGCTTACTACTATTGAGAGATTTATCTTCAAGCTCACTAACTCAAGCTTCCATTGATTCAAATCCACTCCTTTGTCCTTTCAATGTACAGTCCATTTCTGAAATCTTAATAATCTTTTTGCTTTCTATTTGTAGGTTTTGTACTGTGTCTAATCCTTTGTCTCTTTTGCTCATTTGTTTCTGTAGTATTTTCCTGAATTCTTCCTTGTTTTCCTCAACCTTTCTGTCAATCATTTGGCTGTACCTAAATATCATTCTCTTTACATTTTTTTTCCAGGTAGTTCCAATGACTTTTTTCCTTTGGCAATTTTTTTCAAAAATTTTGGTATCTCTGCCTGTTGTTGACAGATTAGAGCCACTTTGCCTTGTTTCTTCGAGTGATGATATATTGTCTGTTGTTTCTGAAACATATTAGTGGTGCTGTATTTGTATTACATTGATGATTGTATGGGGATGTATTCTTAGGCATTCACCATCTGCCTCTTGGTGGGTGATATTAGGGAATGGAAGTTTTGGACACCATTCTCAGTTTACTATTCACATAGCTCAGTTGAGGATGGCTTTCGCCGATGTTGGTTGTTGTCTTTGATTTACTGTAGAGCAGCTAGCATTAGCTCTTACCCAGTGATATTAGGGAATGGAAGTTTTGGGCACCATTCTCAGTTTGTTATTCACATAGCTCAGTTGAGGATGGCTTTGGCTGATGTTGGCTGTTGTCTTGGATTTACTGTAGCGTCGCTAGCATTAGCTCTTACCCAGGATATGGACCTGTAGAGGGTACAGTTGTGGCTAGGAAATACAGGGACATTTAATGTCCTGTCAGGTAAGGCAAGAAGAGAAAATATACATACAAGAGAGAAAGAAAACACACAAACAAAAAGGCAAAAACAGCAAAATGGAAAATGTAAATGACAAAAATTAAAAAAAGAGAAAGTGAAAACAACTAGAAATAGAATACAAAAAGAAAAAAGTGGGAAAGGGAAAAAACATGGAAAAGAAACATAAGAGAGAAAAATTAAAAAGAAATAAACACAAATAGGGAGTGTTGTTTTTGTTAAGTGCCATCAAGTCAGTTCCAACTCATAGGTACCCTGTATAGGGTTTCTGAGAAACAGTTGGTGGGTTTGAACTGCTGACCTTGTGGTTCACAGTCCAATGTTGATCCTACAATGTCATACCAGGCGTTGAGGAATGAGTATAACGAAAAAAGCAGAAAGTATTAAAGAAAAAGAAAGAACAAAGGTAAAAAAGAGATAGAAGCAACAGTGGTTGTGAAAGACAAGCAGAAAACAAAGAAGAAAATTGAAAGGAGAGAGAGAAAGGACAGAAATCAAGGAAGGGTAAAGAAAGGAAGACATGGAAGAAAGAATAACTAAACAACAACAATGAAAAAGAGAAAAAGCCAGGGGTGGTGTCAGATGCAGAGAAGAGAAAATTCTGAGGTGGCCTGCCAGTCAAGGACCTCACATTGTGGGTGGCCAGGGGATGAAGCAGTAACATAGACAGAGTTCCTATAGGGCCTGATGATGTCTGTTTTGGGAACTCAACATGGAAGTAGTTTGTGCAGACCCCATAGTAGCTGGGGGAATCAATGTATTTGTGTCCCAGAGAGCAGTTGAAGGTGTGAGATCCTGCTAGTACAGGGTTAGCTCGACAAGCTCTGTAGGTTTGGAGCAGGCCAGACCTAATTCCAGGTGTAGGGATTGGTGCTGCTAGCTCCCCACTTACATTGTGATGTGCCTTTGACAGCCCAGAGAACAGAAGCTTTGCTGAGAGAGTATACGGGTACAGGCTGGCCAAGCCTGTCATCACCAGAGTAATGGTGGGTACCAGAAAAAATTTCACACCTTTTTCTCTGCCAATAAGTAGTATGTCTTTGTGATAGCTACCACCCTTTTGCCTTCAAAGCCTCTTGAAAAAGTTCAAGATGGCCATACGGCACAGATCACCATTTTCCTTCTCTTCCAATGCCCCACCTCACACACATGTCTGTTCATCTGTTTCTCCTAGTTAGGCTTAGTCCAGGGCTGGCCAGGGACTGTTTTGCAGGTATGGAGCAGGGCTCACCTGAATCCAAGCTCTGGATTTGGTGTGGTGTCTCCCTGTTTACTTTGATGGGACTTATAACAATGCTGCTCGCTTCTGTACAGCTCCGACTGCTGGGATAGTGGGAGCTTTGCTGAGGATGTATGTGTTTATGGGCCTCTCATGCCTTTGGTCACCAGGGGTGAGTTGGGAACAATAAAAAAAATCACACTTTTATCTCTGCAAGACACCTGTAGGTGTCTGTAATGCCAATATACTGTCTTGTCTCTGAAGTTGCTCCTAAAATTTAAGATGGCTGTATCACATCTGTCAGCTGCCATAGGTCAATAATCTGTTGGGGTTTTTTGCAGCATGTGTTTCAGCTTTCACTCCTAGTAAGCTTTCAATACGCTTCTCCATCCTTTCATCTGAAACTCGGGGGTCCAGGACTGCCATCTACATCTATTCTATTTAATTTTCCTTTCCTCTGTTGCAGAGGGTCTGTATAGTCTTACTGTCTAGTCTGCCATATTGCTGCCTCTCCTCCAAGTGTTCGAATTTAACCTCCAGCCTCCTTCCTGAAGTCAGGACGATATCAATTATATGGTGGGTCTTTCTAGGGTGGCCATCCTTCACCCAAAAGTCACCTCACTAGCATTACCTGAAAAATAGTTAATAGCTGGAGCCCCTCCATGAATAACAAAGACTAATCACTGGGGAAATTACAGGGGTTTAGAGATTATTTCTCATGTACTAATGACAAGGACCAAATAATTTGTGTAAAGTAATTCTTTTCCCCATATTTTTATTTATTCATTGATATTCTGGTGTGGCACTTTGGCTTAATGCACCAGACTGGCAAAGCCATTTAAACTGCAAGGTCGGCAGTTCAAGTTCACCAGCTGCTCCTTGGAAACCCTATACAGGGTCACTATGGGTCACAATCGACTCGATAGCACTTAACAACAATTCTCTAATTGGTAAAAACAAAATCATTTTCACTCATTTACTTCATTTTTCAGGCATGACTTCTTTAGTTCTTTGAACATACTGACTGAATAGAGCAGAGGTCGCAAGGTTGGTGGTTCAAACCCACCAGTCACTCCTTGGAAACCTTAGAAAGGGTCTCTATGAGTCAGAACTGACTAGGAGGCACTTAACAACAACAAAAACAACATGAGTGAATTGATTTCTTTAAATGCTTGGAAACAATAAATCTCCCAGACTTTGCTGTGAGCACATTCTTTCAGCAGTCTGGTAAATAATTGACAACTTATTCCTTACTCCCTGCTTGTACAGTCGCACTGTGTGTAGGGTCTTTTCTATGTATATGCATGAATTTGTGTGTGGATTTCCAGATTTCCTGGATTATGTTGGTTTTTTTTTTAAAGACCTCTGTAGACTTGCCATTCTGTAGTTTTTCTTTTTAAGATTTTGTATAACCTCTTTTTAGCTCCAACTGGTAATGCTGTATCAGGCAGCTGCAATGTTAAGCAATTGCCTCTAATTACTTCCAACAAATGTTCTAAGGATAAAAATATTCACACAAAGTAAGCCCTGATTCAGTTCTGTCCCCTCCACTGGCTTTGAAGGAGCTACGCTTCACAGATAATTGTTGTTGTGACAATGTCTGTTGTCAATGCTTTTGTGAAACTGGGAAGGAGGAGTCAGGATTAAGACAAATTAAAAGGCACATAGCTCATTGGTTTTACTGAGCTACTCTGTCCTGAAGAGTCACTGAGTTGGGATCAATTTGATGTCAATGGGATACGCACATTCTCTACTTTTAGTCAACTAAGAAAACAAGATGTACAGTCTTAGTATTAGTTGGTGATCTGTGCATTGGGAAGAAATACTGCAGCCTCTATTAGGTTCTCATCAGGTTCTCTCTCATTCAGAAGCCACTGGTTTTAAAGGAAATTGTGAAGTTTGGAAACTATTTAGAAATTTATTATGGCATAAGTTAAGATACAGCACCTTGTAAATACTGCAGTGTATAGTACATGTTCCAAGTCAGTAAACAACATAGACAAATTGTATAGGTTTGAAAACAAAAGGACAAAATAGAGGTGGTACATCTCACAAATGCACATAACCTCTGTCAAGAAGATTGCCTTTTATCCCTATTACATTGGAGACTGCTGGTTAAGAGATTTTAGTGCTCAAAGGAAAAAAATAAATAAATAAACTGTATAGTAAAACACTTTTAGTGGCTAAAACTAACCTTGTCCATTTTAACCATTGCATGTTCCTATGCACAAAAGGGCCTTAAATTGTTGGCTGGGGTTAAGGTCTTTACTATCAACAGGAAATAACCTAAAGAGAACTGGAGTATGGAAAAGTATGAAAATAAATGAGGGCGTTTCGTGCTTTTTACTTCATGATCAGTGGTTACGAATTAGAGGAAAAATACTTAGATGCAACAAGAGTGAAGCCTTAACTCATCTAATCTCCATTCCAGGTTAAGATCTGTCACAGGCTGAAGGCAGAGAGTATTCAATGGCTGGTAAGAAAAAAAGATTTAAAAATTCTCCATGACCTCGTGTTCAATTGCAAAAGCAATATCAGTTACCTATATTTGATTACTTGTCAGTTAATGTGTATCTTTTTGTATTTTAACTTGCATGCATTTCCCTTTATTTTCTTATCCCTTTCTTCTACTATTCAGTTGGTGATGGTTTTCTTTACCATTTAGACAACAATATCTATAATGCTGTAAGGAGTCCTGGTGTGACACTGTAGGATAATGCACTGGACCTCAAGGTCAGTTTAAACCACAAGGTCAGTAGTTCAAACCCACTAGCCACTCATCAGAATCCCTATTAGAGTTGCTATGAGTTAAAACTGACTCCACAGCACTTAATAACAATAACAACAACAATAACATAATACTGTATAAAATACAGCTTCCCACTCTTTTTACTAAATTGAGAAATTCGGTAAAGTTTCTAAGATTTGCCGAATTTTTAGAGAAGGGAGCATGGTTTTAACGTAACTAAAACTTCAGTTTTATCTAAGTACTATAGTTTTATTACTGAAAAAGTGTATTATTGTCTAAGACAAAAATGATTAACTAGATTGTGATTTCAAAAACTATTCACAACTATAATGATTCAGTGTGAGTGTATTTGTGTGCATTAGTGTGTGTGGGGTCACTGCATGTTTAAAACTTTATTTTACTGATATAGTGTTATAGTTTAATATTCATCATTAAATTTATAGTTTAATACTCATCATTGTATCATAGTGGTATGGTGCTGTAAGATAATGCACTGGACCCCAAAGTCAGTTTGAACCTCAAGATCAGTGGTTGAAACTTACCAACCACTCCTCAGAAACCCTATACAGGGTCACTATGAGTCAGATCCAACTCGACAGCACTTAACAAGAACAACATCATAGTGATATAAAGTTCCTGTGGGCTTTTCAGATATTAAAGTTCAAATTCAATGAAAATCATTGCTACTTGCCTGATACTATAAGGAAGAAATTTGATTTTTAGGTTATGATAGTAGAGTTAGCAGTTACCTTTTTAATTGCTTTGTGGGTTCACAAACTAACGTTATCAGCAAAGTGTAAGTACAAGTAAATTTTTCACACTGAACTTACTGATAAATATATATCAGCACCTTATTTAGCTCCACTTACTTCTCCTTCATTTTCTCTTGAAATGTTTCATGTTTTGTTGTTTTAGGTGCCTTAGAGTGGCTCTAACTCACAGCGACCCTATGCACAACAGAACGAAACACTGCCTGGTCCTGAGATATCTTCACAATTGTTACACTTGAGCCCATTGCTGTTGCCACAGTGTTAATCAATCTTGTGTGTGTGTGTTTGGGGGAGTCCATGGTACTTCCAATATTGTTATACAACACCGTAACTCAAATGCATCACTGCTTTTATGGTGTCCCTTATTCATTGTACAACTTTCACATGCATATGAAGCTTTGGAAAATATCATGGCTTTGTTCAGGCATATATTAGTCCTCAAACTGATATATTTGCTCTTGAACACTTTAAAAAGGTCTTGTGTAGCAGATTTGCCTAGTGCAATATGCCTTTTGATTTCTTGGCTGTTGCTTGTATAAGTGTTGATTGTGGATGCAAGCACAATAAAGTCTTTGACAACTTCAATCTTTTCTCCATTTAACATGTTTTTATTCATTGGTCCAGTGTGAGGATCTTTGTTTTCTTTACAGTGAGGTGCAATCCCTACTGAAGGTTGTAGTCTTTATCTTCATTATTAAGTATTTTAAGGCTTCTTCACTCTGGCAAGCAAGGCTCTATCATCCACATATTGCAGGTTGTTAATGAGTCTTCCTCCAATCTTGATGCCACGTTCGTCTTCATATAATCATCTATTTTACTGATTATTAAAACTTCTACCAAAAGTTTATTAGAAAAAAGCATGGAAGATTGTTGTTGTTGTTGTTGTTTTCTTTTAAATAATATATCAGAAGAAAACCCAGCAGAAAATATGATTTTGAGTTTTATTTTTGATTGCTATTTATTTCCATCATACATCTTGAGATACAGAACAATTAGATATATATATGTCAACTAAGGGGCTCCCATTCAAACCAATATTTCAAATCTGAGTACATTTTGAAATCTAGGCAATAAAAGCCTGTGGATCATTCAAAATCATAAAGATGATTTGATCCTTGGCAACACTAAATCATACTTTATAGCACTAAGATTCCAGTATCTATTTTTGTTTATGCTAATTACACAGAACCATGCTATAACTATTCACAGTCGAAGATTTCTGATTAAAATGTCCATAAAATGGACATTCATAGTCATTCAGTGAAGATAAGGTATTTATCTAATAACTTCCAAAATATATCTTAGAATAAACCAAAAAACCAAACTCATTGCCATCAAGTGGGTTTTGACTCATAGTGATCCTTTGTAGGTTTTCTGGAGCTCTGGTAGCATAATGGTTACGAATCGGGCCGCGAACCTCAGGGTCAGCAGTTCGAAACTACCAGCGGTTCCGCGGGAGAAAGATGAGGCGTTCTGCTCCCGTAAAGATTTACATCCTCGGAAACCCTGTACAGGGTCGCTATGGGTCAGAACCGACTCCACGGCACACAGCAGCAGCAGCAGTAAGATAAGTACTGGAGTGTAAACTACAAGTCAGCAGTACAAGCCCATCAGTTGTTCTGCAGGAGAAAGATAAGGCATTCTGCTCCTGCAAAGATATATTGCCTTGGAAACCTTATATAGAGATGCTATGAATTGTAACCAACTTGCCAGCACAACAACAAAATCTTTATGGGAGCAAAAAGTCTCATATTTCTCCCATGGAGTCACTGGTGGGTTTGAACTATGACCTTGCTGTTAGCAGTCCAGTGCTTATACTACAAGTATTGTTAAGTGCCGTTGAGTTGGTTCTGACTTATAGTGACTCTGGACAGGGTTTCCAAGGAGTGTTTGGTGGGTTGGAACCACTGACCTTGTTGTTAGCAGTCCAGTGCTTATCCTATAGAGCCACACCAGATCGTACAAGGATAGGTATGACAATTTTATTTACTGTTATCTTATATTTAAGTAATAAATGAAGCAAATAGAAACTCTATGTAAGGCAAAAGTTTCTAAATGAGAATATGCATGTTGTTGTTAAGTGCTGTCAAGTTGGTTTCAACTCATAGCGACCCTGTATGGGGTTTCTGAAGAGTGGCTGGTGAGTTTGAATCAACAATTTTGCACTTCAAACTGACCTTGCAGTCCTGTCCTTATCTTACAGCACCAATTTTCAGCATGTGTGGAATATGCATCTAGCTAAAAACCAAACCAAACCAATAATCCAGTTGCCAATAACAATAACGAGTTGATCCCAACTCATGGTAATGCTCTGCATGGTAATGCTGTGCTCCAAAGGGTTTCAAAAGCTGTGGTCTCACTAGGTCTTTCTTCCAAGGCACTGCTAGGTGGACTCAAACTCCCAATTTTTTTGTTAGCCGCTGAGCACTTAACTCTTTGCACCACTCAAGGACTCCTAATGCTGGTAACTAATGGGGTGCATTTTGTGAGATAATGCATGAACTTGCCCTGTCACAACTTCTGACAGTCTTACTTTATTTATTCCTTTTGATTCAGCCAAGAGGAAGATCATTTTAAACTATGAAAATAATTTCACATATATTTAAGCAATAGTTCAAAATTCTTTCCCAGATTTTATAATTATGCACCTGAAATGAGTGTAGGATGACAAGAAACTTAGGGAAGGAATAAAGTATGGAAGAAATGAGCTCTTTAGAAGGACAAACTGGGCGTAGGATACATGCCCAGCATGTATGCTGGTGTATGACATGCCCTGGTGTATGACAGCAGGGAGTTCCTGAGGTTGGGAGATACACTAATGATTTGGGTGGGGTCGTTACCATGTATCAGGAGTCCTTGTGTGGTGCTGTGGGTTAATGCACTGGACTCCAAAGTTGATTTGAACCACAAGGTCGGTGGTTCAAGCTCACCAGCTGCTACTTGGAAACCATATACAGGGTTGCTATGAATTGGAACTGACTCAATGGCACTTAAAAACACCAACAACCATGTACAGGTATTAAACAAAAAGGGGATTTTCTCAGATGAAGCCGGAGAGTTGATATAAATAATAACTAGCCTTCTATATGGATTTAAGCAGTAATTGAATTGAATAATCTGTGCTTTCACACACTCATTGTTATCATATGCATACATTGAGTTAACATACACACATAAAAAATGTATCACTTGAAACCTGCAAGCAGAAGCAACAAATTCATTTCTAAAGAGAGAGGGACAAGTTCTGTAGTCTGTTGGCAGCTGCATCTTCTCAAACAGTACCTTTTCTTCTCTGAGGAATTTCTTGCAAGTTTTTAATGTTAAATACCCTTGTATTTCTGTATGTGAAGAACATGTAAATTTGCTTATGTATTTTAAGATAGTAATGTCCTTAGCTAACACCAGTTTGTGGCAATTTGAGAGACTTTGAAAAAAGTAACTTTTTCATGTGATCTGTGTATTGATTCCATTTTTTCTCTTGGTTGCTGGGTGAAAAAGAGACACAACTTTAGAGCTAACAACTCAAACAAAAAGCATTTAATTAAAATGCTTAAATGATACTATTTTAAATGTATACTGTGAACAGCAATCCAAATTTTTCTGGTCAGCAATCATGGATTTTCTGCCACTGCTGCAAAATCTTCTGAACATTTAAATTTTCTGCACTCTGGTCCACAGCCTGGTAAGGATCAGGGCTGAATATGATTCCATTTAATTAGTATAAACTTCTTATGAACTGCCATCCAGTTATTTCCGGCTCATAGCAATGTTTTACATGGTTTCCTAGGAGGAACTAGTGGGTTTGAACTGCTGATCTTATGATTAGCAGTCCAGTGCTTTTCCTACAATGCCACATCAGCACCCTAAGTATAAACTTGTAGTTGTTAAGTCCTGTAGAGTCAGTTCTGATTCATAGTGATCCTATATAAGGTTTCCAAGGAGTGACTGGTGGGTTTGAACCACCAACCTTGTCGATAGAAGTCCTACAATCCCACATTAGGACTTCATAGTATAAACTGGTGGTGATGGTTGTATGTTGTGATGTCAATTCTGATTTACAGCAACCCTTTATGGGGTTTCCAAGGCGGTAAATCTGTATATGAGCAGAAAGCCTCATTTTTCTCCTGCCCAATGTCTGGTAGTTTCAAACTGAAGACCCTGAGGTTAGCAGCCTGACTCGTAACCACTATGCTACTAGAGATCCTTACAGTACAAACAAGAATGATTTATTTAGAAAATAAATATTTATTAAGTACACATTATGAAGTGCCTTCAAAAGTCTGTGGGGAAATGAAATGAAAAAATAATGGAAGTTTTTAATGAATTTTTGGTGCTGTGGGTTAATGCTCTGTATGCCAAGTTGGTTTGAACCTCATGCTCAGTGGTTCAAACTAACCAATTACTCCTCAGATACCCTATGCAGGGTCACTGTGAGTCACAACCAACTCGACAGTACTTAACAACAACAACAACATATATTTAAGAAACAATGACAAAGTATCTTAGTTAAGAGTTCTTCATGATATTTGGCCTCTAAGTATTTCCCTATATTGTTGATTATCCCTAGGCCCTTGATTCCAGATTATATGGCCTTGGTGATAGAAATAATGTTGGAGACCCCATGACAGAATTGTGTAAGACCAATACCTTCTCCTTTGCAAATGCTTTTTATAAACAACATTAAAACATGACTCCACACATGGACCTCACTTGATGCAATTTAAAAAATCAAATATACATCTATGTAATTTAAAAAATCAAATATACATCTATGCAATTTAAAAAATCAAATATACATCTATGGGGGGAAAAATGGTGGAAAAGCAGAATATCATCAGCCAAACCAATGCTAGGGGAAGACTGTGAGACAGACCGTCAATTTCTCATATACAAGCTTAGGCAAGATTAAAACAAGTCTACAAGAGCCAAAATATAACCTTGAATATATCCCACCTGAATTTAGAGACCATCTTAAGAATAGATTTGATGTGTAAGACTATTAATAACTAAATACCAGAAGAGTTGTGTATTACATCAAGAACATCACATAGTAAAAAGCAAATTGGTCATTAAAAAGACAAGAAAGAAAGAAAAGAAAAAAGTGGATGTCAGTTGTTGGTGTTGTTAAGTGTCGTTGAGTCAATCCCGACCCATAGCGACCCATAGGGTTTCCGAGGAGCAGCTGGTGAGCTTGAAATGCTGACTTAGCAATTCAAATGGCTTTGCAGTCTGGTGCATTAGCCCACAGCGCCACACCAGGATGTCAGTGGTGGTGGTGGTTATGTGCCACAGAGTCGGTTCCAACTCATAGCGACCCTATACAGGGTTTCTGAGGCTGTAAATCTTTACAGGAGCAGAAAGCCTCATCTGTCTCCCGCGGAACAGCTGGTAGTTTTGAACTGCTAACCTTGCGGTTCGCAGCCCGATTTGTAACCACTATGCTACCAGAGTTCCTTAGGATGTCAGTATGAAATTTGTTCTTGAATGCAGAGATGCTAAAGTTAAAGGAAGAAATGAGATGACAAAAGATCCGGACATAAAATTTCAAAGGGCAGCTCGAGAAGATAAAGTCAAGTATTATAATCACAGGTATAATAAAAAGAGAAGAACATGCTCAGCAATTTTCAAGCCAAAAAACTGAAGAAATAATTCTAACCCCCATTTGCAATATTGAAGGATTCTATGGGCAAAATATTGAATAATGCAGAAAGCATCATACGAAGATAGAAGGAATACACAGTCACTGTACCTAAAACAAATAGTGGATGCTTAGCCATTTCAAGAGATAGCAAATGATCCAGAACCAAAGATACTAAAGAAAGTAGTCAAAGCCACCCTGAAGGCACTGGCAAAAAACAAGCCACCAGAAATTGACAAAATACAAATTTACATCTTTCAACAAACTGATGAACCACTGAAGGCTCTCACTCATTTGTGCCAAGAAATTTGGAAGACAGCTACTTGGCCAATCACTGAGAAGAGATTTACTTTTGTGTCTATCTCAAAGAGAGGTGACCCAATGAAATGTGGAAATCATTGGGCAATATTATTAATATCACATGCAAATAAAATTTTGATGAAGATAATTCAAAAATTGTTGCAACAGTACAATGACTGTGAACTGCCAGAAGATCAAGTCCAATTCAGAAGAGAACTTGAACCAAGGGATATCACTGCTGAAGTTTGATTATTCTTGACTGAAAGCAGAGAATACCAGAAAGATGCTTACTTGTGCCTTATTGCCTATGAAAAGGCTTCTGATTGTGTGGATCATGGTAAACTATGCATAGCATTGGGAAGATTGGGTATTCCAGAACACTTAATTGTGGTCATGGGGAACTGTACATAGACCATGAGTCAGTGGTTCAGATAGAACAAGGGGATACTGAATGATTTAAAATCAATAAAGGTATGCACCAGGGTTGTATCCTTTCACCATACTTACTCAATCTGTATGCTGAGCATATAATTTCAGAAACTGGATTATATGAGGAATAATGTGGCAACAGAATCGGAAGAACTCTCAATAAAAACTTGGCAATATGCAAATGACACAAGCTTGCTTGCTGAAAATCAACTTGAAATACTGATGAAAATGGAAGACTACAGCCTTTAGTATGTATTGTGTCTAAATATAAAGAAAAACAACAATTGTCACAAGTAGACCATTATAAAATGCGACAAACAGAGAAAAGATTGGGGTTGTCAAAGACTTCATTTTGTTTGGTTACACACTGAGTGCTCATGGAAACAGTGGTCAAGAAATCAAATGACGTATTGCATTAAGTAAGTCTACTGAAAAGAGCCTCTTTAAAGTGTATAAGCAAATATGTCACTTTGAAGACTAACATGTGCCTGATACAAACTATGATATTCTCAAACACCTCACATGCATGTGAAAGTTGGACAATGGATAAGGAAGACTGGAGAAGGATTGTTGTTGTTATTAGGTACCATTGAATCAGTTCTAACTCTTAGCAACTCATCCT
>NW_006408535.1:3459063-3467452 GCF_000296735.1 Chrysochloris asiatica
TTCGTTAAAAATGAACTATAACCCTTCAATGCAACAAAAAGTGATCAGCATCTTTATATTGATTAAGTTATAACAAAATAACATTACAATAACTACAACAGAGAAAAAAGACAGGAAAAATGTTACCCAAAATTTCATTACTTTAACAATACAACTCAGCTTTGTCCTCTAATTTCTATCCATACCTATAATTATTTATTAAATGTAAACCATCCGTATATGTGTAAATATATGGTGTATGTATAAAACCCACTGGTGTAAAGTTGATTCCAGATCATAGAAACTCCATAGGACAAAGTAGAACTGCCCCATTGTGTTTCCAAGGCTTTCGATCTTTTCAAATGCAAATGTTGTATCTTCCTCTCAAAGAGCAGCTGGTGGATTTCAACCTCCCACCTTTCATTTGGCAACTGAGTTCTTTAGCCAGTGTGCTACCAGACTCCAGTTAATAAATAAATAAATAAATGTAATTTTATATTCTAATTATTCATAGTGAAAATATAGAATGTTAGAATGCTATGAATCACTGGGTCCAAGTACCTTGCAGATATCACATTTTGTTCCCCAAATCCAGTCTGGATTCTGTATTGCCCCTGGCAGGCACCTTAAATGAAAATCATCTCCCAGGCAGCTGTAACTTGCACTTCCGTTTTAGTCACAGCAGCTCTCCTGATTAGCCCCTGCATGAGCTGCTTCAAGGCTGAACCGAAAGCTGATCTCCAAAGTCACAGACATGGGGAACACAAGGCCACTAGTTATCAAAATTCATAAACGCAACATGATAACCTTTCCTTTGGCTTAATCATTCTGTATGCTCAGAATAACCCTAGATGTTCACATAATATGCATTGTCTAGGAAATTTAAGCATAAGACTAGTAATTTGTTATTATGTGATTTTTGCCCACTAATAATACGTGATGTGCAAGAGCATGGAGAGTTAAAATAACAGCAGAAACCACAGCCACCTACAGTTTTTATTCTAATCTTTTGTGTTTAATCACACGCACTTGCACTCTTTGGTTTCCTGTAGGTTTTCTGTATAACTCAACAGGTGCAGGATCTGCATAGCTCTCTCCAATTTTTATGTAGAAATGGCACAGCATGTAAGTGAAGTTTTATTTAGAATGAAATGCACCATCAAGGAGTCTAATTGAAAACTTCTGATGCTGGCAGAATTTTTATGAACGTGCAGGGTTTTAATGTGATTCAGTTGTAAGTTTGGGCTTTGTTTCTTCCCTTTGATTTAACTGACAAATTATTTTGAGTTTAAGGAAAAGGTTCTATTAGTGGTTGTTTGCCCATACATGTGTATATCTATGTGTGTGCTCATGTGCTTGTAAGATAGAGTGGGCACTTTAGGGGACCTAATAAAATTGAGGACTTGGACATGTCCAAAATACATGTTCTAATAAAAATGGGGACACAAAGGATTATGTAAATGACACACTTTTAGGTAACTAAAGGAAAAGAGTATTATGGCTTAGTCTGGGTAGAAATGATTTGTAGATGAGGTAAAGTCTGCATATTGAACCAAAAACCAAGTTGGAAAGCAGAAATGAGCACTGAAACCCAGAGAAGCTCTGGTAGTAATTCACCTGGCATATCCCCATCTCAGTAATACAGTCCATATTGTTAAGTGCTGTTCTGACTCATCGTGACCTTATGTAGGGTTTTTGAGGAGTGACCAGTGGGTTTGATCTGCCACCCTGGGGTTTAAATCAACCTATTTGTCCAGTTATTATCCTACAACACCAATCCAGGACTCTACAAAAGTCTTATGTTACTGAAGGTTTTAAAAATCTCTAAATATATGGCTTAACATCATCTCTCTAATTACTGGGCTGTTTATCAGGAGTGGACATTTTGGACAGCACAGACAAAGAAGAGAATCAAGAATATGAAGAATATTGTATGTCTGGGAGAAACTTTAAGAGGGTGAGTATGGTCAGTAATGTGAAAATATGCTTACTACTATGGGAAGTGAGAAAACAAAACAAAACAATTTATTTGAGACTAGCAGTGGTAATTTCAATAATTTCAGCAGCATTAAAGGGAAGGAAGACAAGAAAGAGGAAATGAATAAAGATCAAATGGATTCAAGAAGTGTAAATCCCTCAGTATGACATTTATTGGTAAAAAAAAATGAAAACCAATAACTGGGAGGTAGATAGAAAAATCATGATCAAGATGAATTGCAGGTGAAAACGAGCTAGATGATTGTACAGTAAATATTAAGGTGAGATGAGTTGAACTATCCAAACTAAAAACCAAATCGGACTCAGAATGACCCCATGTGTTATAGAATAGAACTTCTCAAGAAGGCTATTTTTAGTTATAATCTTCGTGAAAGCAGGTTTCCATGTAACTTTCTTCTGTGGTACAGCTGAAGGGGATGGAATTGCCAACATTTAGGTTAGTAAAGGGGCACAAAATTATTTGTGCTTCCAGGAACTACAGGAGGGTGAAAACGCCTACTGGAATGGCTAACCTAACTGGGCAAGCAGTTTAGGAAAACACTAATTATAAGGCATTGGAAGGAGTCTGAACAAACTAGAGAAATGTTAAACAAAAGTTCCAGAAGTAAGTTGTGTATCAGTCCCGTCTTAGTCATAAATTAAATCCCTGTGGTCACACAGGGACTAAAATGTGATGTGGTAAGGACACAGAATGTAGTCAGATTGTAGATCAGGGAAATTGGAAAGGGGAGGTCATGCCTGACTTCTGAGAAGTGAGTGACTAGTGTCTTCAGGGAGGCTTTCTCTCTAGAAGTCCAGGGTGGTGAACACTATGTATATAACATCTATGCAGAGAAAATCAGGATTTCCTTAAAATACCTTCCAGTTGTACTTTTATTCTCAGAGATAATCCTTCCCCTTGAGGATCTCTCACGAACTGTAGTTTCCTCAACCATGTTTATTTTAGGGTTGCAGTGACTGTTGTTAAGTGCCATCAAGTCAGTTCTGACTCATAGCAACCCTGGACTTCTGGTGTCATGCTATAGGATCAGCACTGGACTGTTAACCACAGGTGGGTAGTTCAAACTCACAAGTTGCTCCTCAGAAACCCTATACAGGGTTGCTATGAGTTGGAACTGACTCAAAGACACCGGACAACAACAACAAGGCTTGTGGTATACCCTCTTTTAATACTCAAACCTGAACTTAGAATTGATCCCTAATAGGCCAATAGTGTATCAGAGAAGAAGCTAAAAATCTATATTCAAGATTTTACTAAGGGATTAGTTTTAAAACTAACAAACAAACAACAACAACAACAAAAAAAAACAGAACTGAGAGTAGCAGCCAACTGAGGCAGTTGGTTTTACAAGTATAGTTTTTCTATCTTCACTTCATGGTTTCTGCATTCATATGAGAGCAACCATTTTTAAGACACGTCAATACAGGCTAACTTTTTCTATTAATGCACTTAGATCAAAAGAACAATGTCGAGAAAGATGTTTTCTTTTTCTATAAATGTTACACCATTCACAAGGATTAACACTAAGATTAATGTCCTTTTAAAAAGCAACTCACCTGTTATGTAGGATCTGCATCAGATATATATACAAAGAGTGGCATGGAAAACATATTTTAAAAATAGTTTTGAAACTATGACTGTGATTCAGCACCTTGTCTTAAACAAAGTAGTGCTACCTCTATAATAGAAGTATTGAGCCAATAAATAATTCAAAGCCAAGACTTGATTACCTCAACATAAGATAACAATGGAACTTAATCACAAGGAATGAAACAAACATAAACTCGTGGTAGTGTGTAGTCCAGTAAGGTCTAATTTATAGAGACTCTGTATATAGTTTCTAAAGCTATAAATCATTATGGGAGCAGAAAGTGTCATATTTCTCCCTTGAAGGAACTGGTGGATTTGAACTTCTGACTTTGTAGTTAGCAGCCCAACATTTAACCCACTAAGCCATCAGAACTCCTTAAATATAACACTAGAAGTAAGTTTAAAGCCATCAAGACAGGAATACCAGAATGGTATAATAAGGACTTCCAAAACTGCTCTCACTTAAAAACAATGAGAACACTAACAAAAGTGACCAAAATCGACATTTTCAGAATCCTGGAATTTAATCAAAGACTTTCAACAATCCATGCAGGATTTAATCAAAAAGAATGGCTGTGTTTCAGCAATTAGCTTGAAATGGTACACAACATCACACGGGAGGCAGGTTGATAGAAATTTGATGTAGACCCCTGGACCAAAACTTAACCAGTAGTCAGATAAAGTGATTATCACTCTTGAGTAAAAAAACGTTTACATAAGTTATGCATCAAGCAGTTGTTGGTACTACTGCTCTGTTCCTTGAAAGCAGACAGTGATA
Source organism: Chrysochloris asiatica (assembly GCF_000296735.1). Taxonomy (NCBI): domain Eukaryota; kingdom Metazoa; phylum Chordata; class Mammalia; order Afrosoricida; family Chrysochloridae; genus Chrysochloris; species Chrysochloris asiatica. The sequence continues at coordinate 3,463,410 of NW_006408535.1, forward strand.
TTGGTTTTGTGTCAACTTGGCTGGGCCTGGATTCTCAGTGTTTTGTCAGCTGTCTATAAGAGGCAGTAATCCCCATGGTGTGATCTAATATAATGTGATTACCACCATAGTATGATCTGATGTGATCAGCTCTGATGTGATGTAATCATTCTGTGTGTTGTAAATCGTCACTTCTTTGTTAATGAGTTTGGATGCAACTATAGGATTAGTGGTTTTGCAGTTATGTAATGGTATAAACTGGCAATTTTATAATGGTATAACTTAGCAGTTTTACAGTGATATAATTTATCAATTATATAATGATATAATTTGTTGGCACTTTTGCAATGATATGTATGTATGCATCCTCCATTTTTATATCTGATGTAGTCATCCTCCATTTTTACATGATGCTGATTTTCCCATAACTATTGGATCTTTGTATCTAACCATGTTGATAAGTAAGGTTTTAAAGCAGAAATGAAATAGAATTTGTAATAAAGAAGTGTACCAGTTGAACTGAATTGATTTGACAATATTCCTACAAATACTATCTGACTCCAAGTAAAGCCAGTGGAAATAAATTAATATAATACTAAAACTGCCCTGCTCTCCATGATTTTATATACATGTGATGGAATTATTACTGAAAGCTAAAGTTGATGCAAAGGGCTATCTATGGTGGTTCAGTAGTAGAGTTCTTGCCTTTCATATAGGAAACCTGTGTCTCATTTCTAACAAGAGCAATCATCCTGGTACAGTATTTTAGGAGAAGCTGTGGACTTCTAACTGCAAGATCAGCAGTTCAAACCCACCAGCCGATCCTTGGACACTATATGCAGGGTCCCTAAGAGTTGGCACAGAATCAGTAGCACTGAACAACAACAGGAACAAAACTTTCTTGTATCAACTACAGGCATTTTGTTTTGGAGACACCTTTTCAACAGGAAGAAGGACATGGAAATCCTTGTTGTAAGATTATATGATGTAACCAGATAGATGATGTCAAGGGAATCCTTGTGATAAGATAGTATAATGTGATCTGATAGAGGATTTAGTTCTGTTCTTGATATAGTCAGTCATTTGTTGTGTGATATTGCATGGATTACTTACACATATGTTCCTTTGTGTTTCTTTGACTGAAAAATAAACAAGACTGTGCTATAGCTTGGATCCCTTTTAGAAAGAACATATACCTTTTCTACTCTGACTATGGTTCTCTTTCCAGCTTTATTGTCAATGTTCATTTCCTTCTTTGTGCTATTATTATATGCTTTGTCTTGAACTGTGCTATAGCTTATCTTTCAGATCTTTGCTTTCTATTAAGGACCATGTAATAATTGGAAATACTTCACATTTTTGTTTAGAAAGACTCAATGTTCAGGCTTAAAATTGGAACATTTTACAAGATCTGTGTACTATTGGGATTTCTCTTCCTGTTTGCTTCTTTTCAAACTCTTGCAAATTACTTGAACATTAACAACTCCCATCAATTCTAATGTTTGCTCTGGTTCTTGTTATAAAATTCTTCCTCTGAGATGAAGTAGATGATATGATAATGGCTTGTATTTTATTAGAAAAACACAATAAGAAAGAAGATTTTGCATTAAAATTTTAACAAAATATATAGCTTAAAATATGACTTCAAAAATAACTATTAGATTATTCAAGCACAATATTCAAGCAGTTATATAACTAAAAATCAGTCTAAAATTGTAACTGTTTAACATGTAGTATAAGTAATGAAATTTTAATCTGGAAGAAAATTTCTAAGTGGATAAGAATTATGAATTGAAGATGATAACGTCTAATTTTTTGAGGACCCAGAACTACATATCCAACTGTAAAAGTCTTTAGATTGAAGAAAGTTAGCTAACTCACATTTCTGACTTTCAAAGTTAAATTATTACACTGATAATGCAAGTTATTAAAAAAGTATCTTACTATATATAGCATAGAACAAATTTTAAAACATTTTTTTTTTTCATCACGGTGAAAATAAATAAATGAAGGGCATTTATTTCCATAATAATCAAATTCTTTTGAGGTAGAAAGATCATTGTGAAAGAACAGTTATATGATTATCAACAACAAAAAAGAACAAAACTTATGACTTGCATGATTGAACAGAAACAGTAAGATACTATAATAATTTTCTTGTAACAGATGTCCAGCTATTTTGCATTTTTCCCCATTGGATAATAACATATGAGGTCAGAAATGTGCCACCATAACTCAATATTCTTGTATTAGTTATCCATTAATTTTAATTATATATATATTATAATATGCTTCTTTTACTACATGAGAAAATAATAATGGGGGGGGGGTGGTATTATCAAGGCCAATTGAGGAATTTGAAGAAAGATTGGAGAACTGAAAATAATCCTAATAGAATTTTGTTCTTCTGGTTATTTTTTCAAGTTGGTTTGAACAGCAAGTTTGGCGTTCAAGCTCACGAGTCACTCCTCATAAACCCGATACAAGGTCACTATGGTTTGGAACTGACTCAACTGCACTTAACAACAGCATACATTTTTTTACTTCTATACTTCCCTATCCTACCCATTGCTGTTGAGTTGATTTTAACTATAAAACATGAGAACAGCCCATAGGGTTTCCAAGATTGTAATCTTAATGGAAGCAGTTATTGAATTTGAACCACTGTCTTTTCAGTTAGCATCTGAACACTCAATAACTGCAACACTGGGACTCCTTATTCTCTGCTAAGCACTATGAATACCGATTCACCATTTTTTATCTTAAAGAATTGATGATTCCAATAACAGAAAAGCAAAGTAAATGTACTATAATTAAATACACACATACAAAGAATATAGGACCCATTCTAACTGAGGCAAAAGGACTCATGAGCACTCATAGAAATGTTAACTTTTGGTGCATTTTGAAGGACAAGCAGTTTTTAATCTGCCAGGCAGGAGTGGTGATAGGGTGGAGACAAAGAAGACTTCCATAAGAAGAGTATAATGCAACCAAAAGACAGTGCTTTAATTAACTAGGGCTGTTATAACAGAAATACCAAAGGTGGGTGCCTTTGATAAAAATAAATTTATTTTCTTACAATTTAGAAAGCTAGGCATCCAAATTCAGGACACCATCTCTAGGGAAAGGCTTTCTTTCTTTGTTGGCTCTTAGAAAGGTTATTGTCTCTTTTCGGCTTCTGTTTCTTGGTTCCTTGGAGATCTCATGTACTATGGCATTTTTCTTCCCCTGTCTGTGCTTACTTGCTACGTTCTTCCTCAATCTGATCTTTTATATCACAAATGAGACAGATTTAAGATACACTCTACACTAATGCTGCTTCATTAAAATAACCAAGAGAATTAATTTCCAAATGGAATTAATAACCACAGGTATGTTCTTGTTGTTCTTGTTAAGTGTTATCAAGTTAGTTCTGACTCATAGCAGCCCTGTGTATGCTTTCTGAGGAGCAGCTGGCAGGTTTGAATTGCTGACCTTGAAGTTCAAACCAACATTGCAGTACAATACTTGTCCTAGAATGCCACATCAGGATTCCATAACTACAGGTATAAGATTGCTGGCGACAGCATCCACAAGTACTGAGAAGCTGTTGCCCCGTGACAAGGTGGACGAAAATCCAACCCCAGGGCCTTCCTCAGGATTGTGAGTCGTGGACCCTGAGGGCTAAGGACATGACCTCCTGAAGTCCCGGGTTCATAGGCTTTTTGCGAACTCACTGGTTGGCTACCTTTGTACAATTTTCTTTAGTTGTCATATTGTGCATTTTGTACTTGCACTTTATGCTCTTAACTCCAGTAATTGTAGCTTCTGGGAAAAATCATTTCTTTTGATATCAATGCATGTAATGCCTCTTTTAATGGCACTACTTTGAATGTCACTGCCTTAAAGGTATTAAGCAGTGCGTGAGGTCTTGGGAACAGATGTATCTGAGGAACAGGTGGTGGCCACCTGGGAAGAATGTCAGAACTGCTCATTATCTAACTATTCAGTTATGTTTGATATTAACTTGAAGCATGAACTTTTGATGTCCATGAACAACAATGGGACCAAAACCCCTTCTA
>NW_006408535.1:3469547-3506924 GCF_000296735.1 Chrysochloris asiatica
TAGGAACCTACTTGATGGCACATAAGTACCACCACTCCCAACGATTAGGAGGATGGTAACTACTCATATTATCCAAATTTCTGGGTTATTAGATAAATAGTAGTGATGGGTGTTTAACAATATGTAAAAAAAAAAAAAAAAGGAAGATGTACCATTTTGGATAGAAAATAACATAATCAAGCTTTATCACGTTGAGCTTGAAGTACCTATGGCACATAAAAATATAGATACTTTTATTGATTATCAGTGTGAAAGGCACTACTTTATAGCTGATAAAAGGAACTGGGTACTATAAGGCAAGAAGAGTGCATAGAATGAAAATAAAAGATAATGACTTAAATTACTAAAATTTAATCCATGTTTAAGAATTTATGGAGTTCTTGGGAGATGCAGTTAACATGCTCTACTGCTAACCATAAAGTTGGAGGTTTGAGTCTACTCAGAGACACCTTGGAAGAAAGGTATGGCAATCTATTCCTGAAAACCTATTCACTGAAAACTCTATAGACCATAATTCTACTATAACACAGATAGTGTCACCATCAATTGGTCTTGACTCAAGGATAAATGCTTTTAATCAAAGACTTCACTTTTTTTTTTATGTTTTAGAGCATATTTTAATATTCTTTTATAAATAAACACAATTGCTAGTATATGATAGAAATTTTCAAAGTGGCAAACAATAAATAAATAGCTACGTTTATTTCTTCTACAAATATATAAGGCACTATGGTAAGAATTGTATACATGATTGTCCAGTGTTCAAAAAGAAGACAACCTCATATTCTTCAAAATAGAAATCAGAACATCCAGGATAAGTTAAACAGGACATTCACAATTATTTAAATACTGTATATACATAATTTCTGAAGAAGAGTTTCCATTAAAAGACAAACAAGACAGAACGCAAAATTATTTTCACCAGATGACCTAATTCAATCTGACACTTTCTTATTGAAGATAAATAGGATTCTATATTTAAAGAATAACATCACAAACATTGTAGCCAATAAATTATCACCACATACCCATGAGAGAGATAGGACAGATATTATTTCTATTTTACAAAATAGAGACTAAAATACTGAAAGATCAAGTGATTTCTTCAAAACCACACATTTGATAAATAAATTAAATGTAAGTATCTTAGTAACCTAATGATCTCTAGTGGCATAGTAAGTTAAACACTGGCTACTAACCACAGAAGTTCAAACCTACCAGCCACTCCAAAGAAGAAAGATGAAGCTATCTACTCTCATAAAAATTGACAGTCTTGGAAACTCTATGGAGCAGTTCTACTCTGTCTTATAGAAGCACTGTGAGTTAGAACTGGTTCAACTTAAGTGGGGTTTTTATTGTTCTTTAGTTATTTAGTGCTGTGATTGGCTATCTGTGTCCCAGTATGGCACTATAGGCTAAGCACCAGACTGCTAACCTCAAGGTCAGCAGTTCAATTCCATCAACTACACTTGAACACCCTGTACAGCATTGCTATGAGTTGGAACAACCACAACATTGGCTATCTAACTGAAAGGTTTTAACAAACATATTTATTTTCTCACAATGTAGGAGACTAGAAGCTAGAAATCATCTAGGTGAAGGGTTTTAGGGAAAGGCTTTTTCTATTGGCTCTAGGGAAGGTCTTTGTTCCTTGATTCCTTGGTGAACTTAATGTGTCATGGCATGAATCTATCCCCATTTCTCCTTGCTTGCTTGTTTAATCATTTTAAGTTTCAAAAGAAATTAACACGCACCCTATACTAATTTTGTCTTATGAGCATAACAAAGAAACCCTGTTTCAAAATGGTACTATAAGCACAGGTATGTTGTTGTTAAGTTCCATCAAGTCAGTTCCAATTCATAGCGACCCTGTATAGGGTCTCCGAGCAGCAGCTGGTGAGTTTGAACCACTGATGTAGTGGTCAAGTGCTTATCTTACAGCATGACACTAGACTCCAATCCCAGGTATAGAGGTTAAAATTTACAAAATATTTTGTTGTTGCTATAGGTGCTGGTAGCGTAGTAGTTATGAATCGGGCTGCGAACTGCAAGGTCAGGAGTTTGAAACAGAAAGATGAGGCTTTCTGCTCCCATAAAGATTTAAAGCCTCGGAAGCCCCGTAAAGGGTTGCTATGAGTCGGAACCGACTCCATGGCACATAACAACAACAACAACATAGGTGCCATCAAGTTAGCTCCAACTCATTTGTTGTTGTTAGGTGCCTTCGAGATGGTTCCGACCCACAGCGATACTATGGACAACAGAATGAAATACCGTATGATCCTACGGAGTCCTCACAATTGCTGCTGTGCTTCAGTCCATTTCTGCTACTACTTTGCCAATCCATCTCATTGGCAATCTCCCTCTTTTTCACTGACCATCCACTTTACCCATCATGATGTCCTACTCCAGAGACTAGTCCCTCTTGATAATATGTCTGAAGTATGAGAGACAAAATCTGGTCATCTTGGCTTGTAAGGAGCATTCTGGTTATACTTCTTCCAACATAGATTTGTTTGTTCTTCTGGCAGTCCATGGTGCCTTTAATACTCTCCTCCAACACTATAATTCAAATGCATCAATTCTTCTAAGGTCTTTCCTTTTCATTGTATTCACTATTGAAAATACAATGGATTGGGTCAGTTCACTTTACTTTTTAAACTGATATCTTTGCTCTTGAACATGTTAAAGAGGTCTTGGGCAGCAGATTTACCTAATGCAATATGTCATTTGATTTCTTGACAGTAGCTTTCATGAGTGTTGATGGTGGATCCATGCAAAATGAAGTCTTTGACAACTTCAATCTTTTCTCTGTTTATCATAATGCTATTTATTGGTCCAGTGGTGAGGTGTTGTTGTTTTTTTTTTCTTTATATTGAGGTGCAACCCATACCAAAGGCTGTGACCTTTGATCTTCATCAATAAGTATTTTAAGTCCTCTCTGATTTCAGCAAGTAAGATTGTTATCATGAGTATATCACAGGTTGTTAGTAAATCTTCCTCAAATTCTGATGTCACATTCTTCATGTAATTTGGCTTCTCAGATTATGTGCTCAGCATATAGATTGACTAAATATAGTGAAAATATACAACCCTAGTACTTACATTTCCAGATTTAAAACCATTCAGTGTTCCCTTTTTCTGTTTGAACAACCACCTTTTGGTCTATGTACAGCTTCCTCATGAGCACAGTGAAGTGTTCTGTAATACTCATTGTCCAAATGTTGTTCGTAACTTTTCATGATGCACCCAGTTAAAAGCCTGTGCATAGTAAACAAAACAGATAAACATCTTGCTAGTATTTTCTGCTTTCAGCCAAAATCTATCTGATGTCAGAAATGATATCCCTCATTCCATGTCCTCTTCTGACCTGCTTGAACCTCTGGCAGTTTCTGTCAATGTACAGCTACAACAGTTTTTTAAGTATCCTTAGTGAAAATGTACTGGTATGGGATATTAATGATATTGTCTGATGATTTCCACATTCCATTGGGCCACTTCTCTTCGAATGGGCACAAATATGGATGTCTTGCAATTATTTGGTCTGGTAGTTGTCTTCCAAATCTCATGGCATAGATCAATGAGTGCCTTCTTTGCTCCATCAGTTTGTTGAAAAATTTCAGTTTGTATTTCATCAATTCCTGGAGTCTTTTTCTTTGTCAGTACCTTCAGTACACCTTGGACTTCTTCCTTCAGTACTACTGACATTTGATCATATGCTACCTCTTGAAATGGTTGACCAGCCACTATTTTTGGGGGCGGGAGGGTAATAGTGACTCTGTGTATTTCTTCCATCTTGTTTTGATGCTTTATGCATCATTCAATATTTTCCCCATAGAATCTTCCAGTATTTCTCATTGAGGGTTGAATTTTTATCTCAGTTCTTACAGCTTGAGAAATGCTGGATATGTTCTTCTCTTTTGGTTCTCTAACATTTCATTACAATATTTTATTTTGTCTTCTTAAGATGCCCTTTGTAATTTTCTGTTCAGCTCTTGTGCCTCCTTATTTCTTCTGTTTGTTTTAGCATATCTACACTGGAGGAAAAGTTTTAGAGTATCTTCTGACATCTATTTTGGTCTTCTCTTTCTTCCTTGTCTTCTAATGACCTTTTGCTTTCTTCCTGTATGATGTTCTTGATCTCATCCCATAGCTCTTCTGATAGATCTTCATTCTTTAGTGTGTAATTCTTCAAATCTGTTCTTGAGATGATCTCTAAATTCAGGTGGGATATGTTCAAGGTCATATTTTGGCTTCATGGGCTTGTTTTCATTTTCTTCAACTTCAGCCTAAACTTTGTCTGAACAATTGATGACCTATTCCACAGTCTGTCTCTGGCTGTGATTTGACTGATGATATGGAGCTTTTTTTTTACCATCTCTTTCCACAGATGTAGTAAATTTGTTTTCTTTGTATTCCATTTGGTGAGCTCCCCTGTGTACAGTCATCTTTCATGTTGTTTAAAAAGGGTATTTGCAATGAACAAAAGTCATTGGTCTTGAAAAATTCTATCATGAGATCTCCAACATAGTATCTATCACCAAGGCAATATTTTTCAACTACTGATCCTTCTTCTTTGTTTCTAACTTTTGCATTCCGTTTGCCAGTAATTATCAATACATATTGATGGCATGTTTGATCAATTCCAGACTGAATCAGGTATTGTTGTTGTTGTTGTTAAGTGCCGTCGAGTCGGTTCCGACCCATAGCGACCCTGTACAGGGTTTCCAAGGGTGTAAATCCTTATGGGAGTAGAAAGCCTCATCTTTCTCCCGCAGAGCGGCTGGTAGTTTCGAACCGCTGACCTTTAGGTTCGCAGCCCGATTCGTAACCACTACGCTACCAGAGCTCCTTTTCAGGTATAGATCTTCAATTTTGTCATCACTGGCTTTAGTGGTTTGTGCATAAAAAAATGTAAAGAATAGTTGTATTAGTATTTCTTCCTTGCAGGTGCATGGGTATTATTCTATCACAGACAACATTATACTTTAAGATAGATATTGAAATGTTCTTTTTGATGATGAATGCAACACCATTCCTTTTCAATTTGTGATTTCCAGTGTAGTATACCTTGTGATTGTCAAATTCAAATGGCCAATGCCAGTCCATTTCAGCTCACTAATGTTTAGGATATCAATATTTATGCTTTCTGACTCATAGTGACCCTATATAGGGTTTCGGAGGAAAGGCTGGTGAGTTTGAACAGCTGATCTTAAGGTTCAAACTGACCCTGTGGTCCAGTGCTTATCCTACACATCACACCAAGACTATATATATTATGTAAGTTGTCTGTTGTGAAGTGCCATCGAGTTGGTTCGGACTCATAGCGACCCTAATGTAATCAACTCATCAGTTATGTTTCTATATTGTATATTTCCATATGGCCCTCAGGATTTCTCTCTGCCATTCACTCAGCTTTCTTCCCATGGAGGCTGACTTATATGACTTGTATCAATGGGTCCCTTTGTTATCTGGCTTCCACCTGGATTACAGATGTCAGGCACTGGACTAAGATTAAATGGGAGAAGGAAAGATGGATAGAAGCAATGATTCTCCTGTTTTCATCTATTACCCTAGGCTGCTGTGTCCACAGACAAAATGCCACTGATTATTCAGGAGTCTTTTGTATACAATACTCTCCTTCCTGGTTCCAGTAACTCTTTCCTTCCTTCATCCATTTAGAATTATGTGTGGTAAGAGCTTCACATTAATGCTTTTGTCCCTGTGATTCACCTATGTGTTGCATATGCCTTTGCAATGAGTTACTTTATTAATAAGTGCTACACCAAAGATCCTAATTTGAATGTGCCATCTGTTTCTGTAACTAGACATAATAATTTCTACAGATATAATAATCTCTAAATTAAGAACTATTTTTATCAACATTAATTGTATTTTTGAAAGAAGATGGATTCTAGAAATCATCTGCTATTTGCTTCCTAGCATTATCATAACAAAGAACCATAGACTGGGTAGTTTGAAACAAGAGTATTTTATACTCTCACAGTTCTGAAGGCTGCAAAGCTCAATTCCTGGTTGTCAGCAGGGTCATGCTATCTCTAATTGTTCTTCCAACTTTTTGTAGCTCCAGGCATTCCTTGGTTTGTGGCAGCAAAACTTGAATCTCTGCCTCAGTTTTCTCATGGTCCTCTTTCCTCTGTCTCTTCTTTTCTTCTATAATATACCAGTCACATTGACTTATGACCCACACTACTGTAGTATGATATGATGTGTTATAGGGGAAAAATACCCCAAATTCAAATATCTTTTATAGAGACTCCTTTACTACATCTTAAACAAGGCAAGACAAATCAACCAGATGAGGGGACCATGAGCATGAAGCCACAATGGTGTTCAAAGGATTCACAGTCATATGGCCAATTATAGAAATGAAAGAAATTCCTCTCAAAATCATGATTGTATGCAGGTCAATTCATCATAGCTGCAGGCAGTTCTATGGAAGCCGGAAGGGGACCATGATGGGAATTCCATTGCAAATTCAAAAAGCTTACTGTATTGGCTCTGGAGTCCTCTGACCACCTTGATTGGTATATGACTCATGACCTGCTGCCCTGGTACCCCCATTTCCATTAAGGGCACACTCAGACAAATCCTGGAGCTCCTTCCTCAGTTGGCTATGGGTTTTCTAGTAATCCATTTTCAAATGCATGTTCCCTGGAAGACTAAGCTTTTTAATATTTCCAGTTAGTGGCCAGAAAGAACTCAGTGGAGACAGAATTTATATTTCATGGCTCAAAATGGATTTAGGGTGCCCATTGTAAACCATTGTCTTCCCCAAACCAGGTGCTTAAAATGTAAGCTCTAATACAGATGTTAATTTAAACAATTATATCTGCAAAGATATAATTTCCAAATAAGGCTACCTTTAGAGGCACTATGGGTTAGGACTTTGTGATAGTTAAGGTTTTATATCAACTTGACTGGATCAGGATTCCCAGTGGTTTGACAGTTGAGATGTGGTTCTCTCCATGGTCTAATGTAGTACAGTAAACTCCATGATGATTAGCACTGAGCTGATTAATTCTATGAAAATTGGCTATGAGTAGGTATAGTTAACTGTATGATGACTGGCCAGTCAGTTGAAAGGATGCTTCCTCAGAGGTGTGATCTGCTTTCAATCTATTAAACACTCAGGCAAAGTTTATTTGCTTTTTGCTGGGTTTGGGTATTATATTTGGTTTGTCCTCTGACCTTTGGTTCTTTGGACCTGAGTCAGTGTACTACTCTGTTACCTTCCAATCCTGACAGCCATCATCAGCCTGTCTTCGTACCTGTAGGACCTACTTGCCTGTCTGCCTGCTGATCTTGGTTCATCTGACCCAGACTTGAAACTCTCCCATCTCTACAATTGTGGGACATTTCCTTGAGGCTGATGGTGGTAGTGTGCTGTGGAGTTGATTCTGACTCCTAGTGACTCTGTATAGGGTTTCTGAGGCTGTAAATCTTTGTGGGAGCAGAAAGCCTCATCTTTATTCCACAGAACAGCTGGTAGTTTCGAACTGCTCATCTTGAGGTTAGCAGCCCGACTCAACCACTATGCTACCAGAGCTAATTTTTCCTGGATACAAACCTCTTTTTATATAGAATCAACTTAATGGCAGTGGGTTTGGGTTTGGGCTGTTTTGGTGCTTTTTTTTTTTTTTTTGGAGCAGTGGGTGGTGGATCAAGGGTGTCTTATGTAAAAATCAGCTGTTACTAATTTTAGAAGTTAAAAGTTTCACTGATTTTGTTTCCCAGCCTAAGACAGACTTCAATATCTTTTGTGGAGACACAGTTTAACCCTTAACATTATCTATTAACAAATGTAAAACAACATTCTAAAGGCTCCTTATATAGTTCTTTGGTGAAATGAGGAAGTGGGAAATTTAAATGAATCATTGACTTAAAAAGTTCTAATATTGTAAATTCATCTCCAGAGATTAATAAGTGTTGTCTCTAGAGGAAATCTTGAGTGTTTTAAGAGACTGTTGACTGAAGTCAGAATTGGTTATATTATCAAAGAAAGAGAGCTAAAGCTTAATAGGAGTGATAAATAATTTAATATAAAGAAAATGTTTGAATAGACAGAGTGTAGGAATAAAACTTTGACAAGAATTACACTTGTACTTTGTAATTTTTAATGTGAGATTTTCAAATATACTCTATGACTAACCTGGCTTTCTAAGCCTCCTCAATAACACTATATATATTTTACTGATAATACAGTCTCCAAAAAAAAAAAAAGATTAAGAACAATAGAGAGATTCCTATTGAGGGACCAGCCCACTTCTAAATATCTAAGTGACTATATATAGAGTTAAGGAGCTCTGGTAGCGTAGTGGTTACGAATCGGGCTGCCAACCTTAAGGTCAGCGGTTCGAAACTACCAGCCACTCCGCGGGAGAAAGATGAGGCTTTCTACTCCCGTAAAGATTTACACCCTCGGAAACCCTGTACAGGGTCGCTATGGGTCGGACCCGACTCGATGGCACTTAACAACAACAACAACATATATAGAGTTAAAATGTCCGGCAAGTCTTGGGGTTAATTTAGTTGTGCTTAGCATATGTAGTTGTGGCCTTATTAAAAACTTGGAACATGTTTTTAAAAATTATTTGTAACTTATGAGTATTGAATCTAACATTAAGTATTTTAAACATTGATCTTTTGTAGATTAGTAAAAGGCTATAAATGAATTTTTTATTAAGTGCCATTGAGTCAGTTATGCTTCATAGTAACCTCATATAGGGTTTCTAAGGAGCAGCTGGTGTGTTTGAACTGCCAACCTTGCAACTCAAACTGACATTGAGGTCCAGGGCTTATCCTACAGTGCCACAATTATTTTATCACTTTAGTTACATAACAGTGAGTTGCTGGTGATTATATCTAGTCTATAAGTGTTGTTGTTATTGTTTTATGTGGAACTTTCCAAAGTTTTGCAAAAGGAGAATTCACTCATAACCAAGTTGAAGAAAATGCTAAGGGCAAATAATATTGGCAGAATATTCAGTCAAAGATAATGCTTCTAATTGAAATTCAATCAAATAGTTGCCAGGAGGTTTATAGTTTTGTGAAGCTAATATTGACAGGTTCTATGCAGAGAATTATAAATAAAAATAAAAATATTAAATTGAATCCCTGGTGATACTTAACACACCTTTAAGACATGAGGCACTCTGAAGCTAACTCAATAGTAGTTCTTATCACACTGTAATCATACTTCTTCCTGATAATTTTTAAAGTAGTCAAGATCATGCTAGACTATTGGCTTCTTGAGCAAAAACATCTTTATCTTCCCTAAAAACTATTAACAGTTGATGTTTATGGAAGACATCCCCAATAAAAACAAAAGCAAAACCACCAAAAATCCCAAACCCACTGCCATCAAGTTAATTCTGACATATAGCAACCTTATAAAGTGTTTCCTACTTCCTAGACTGTAAATCTTTAAGGGAGCAGTAAGTCTCATTGTCTCTCAAAGAGCAGCTATATTTAAACCACTGACCTTGAGGTCAGCAGCCCAACACCTAACGCACAGCACCACCAGGACTGCTAAGATGTATATAACATCTGCTCCTGGTGTGGAGCTGTAGGATAAGCACTGGACTGCTAACTACAAGGTCAGAAGTTTAAACCCTCTAGTCATTCCTTGAAAACCCCATACAGGATCCATATGAGATGGAGGTGACTCAAAGGTACTTAACAATAGCAGGTGTTGCTGTACTAAAGGCACTAGAGTGCTAACTGCAAGGTCAGTGGTTCAAACCTATGAGCTGCTTCCTGGAAAATCTATTAAGGGTCACTATGTGTCACAACCAACCCGATGGCAGTTAACAACAACAATAATATTCTAGTGGCATCTCACATGATACTTGCAATGTGGCAGTTTTTATATTAGCATCTGTTTTACAGATGAGAAAACTGCACAGTTGAAGGAACTGAATTCCAGAGAAATTACTATGGACACGTAACTGATTAAGTGTCTGCATGAACAATTTCTTTTAGAAAGAACAGCATGAAGTTGGTCCCTAAGCATTGGAGACTAACTATCCCAACTGTTAGACTTTCACATGTTATACCACTTCATAGTTCTTGAAAACAATCATCACTGCTTCCTTCTTCTCTCAAGGCCCAGGGATCCACAACACACTGAAACAGCTCACAAAACTCATAACTCTCAAAAGAAATAGCTCATGCAATTGTAGCAACTAGGAAGTCCCAAACCCATGGTTCAGAGATCAATCTGGAAGAATCTTCTCATTCACATAGTCTCAAGAACTGAGAACCCAAATCAGCAGGTTAGATGACAGGCTGTTGATGCATGAGGCTGCAGGAGCTAGTGAATCAGGTCAGGTGATGGACCAGTAATTCCACAAACTGGAGGTTAGATGTCATGAGCCAAATGCAAGATCCATGGCAAGGGAGCAAATTTTCCAAAGCAGACCTATAAATTGGAGTCAGTTTATGCCCCCAAAGGAAACTAAGGGTGGTGACTTGAGTCATACCTTCTAGAAAAGTAAGATGTGGGCATCCTTAATCCTAGTTTTTGTTGTTGTTAGGTGCCATCGAGTCAGTACTGACTCACATCGACCCTACGCATGGCAGAACTAAGCACTGCCTGATCCTGGGCCAACCTCACTACTGTTGCCATGCTTGAGTCCATCGATACTGCCACTTGGCCAATCCATCTCGTTGGGGGTCTTCCTCTTCTTCTCTGACCCTCCACCTTACCAAACATGATATCCTTCTCCAGTGACTGGTCCCTCCTGACAATATGTCCGAAGTTTGAGAGACGAAGTTTGGCCATCTTGGCCTCCAAGGTGCACTCTAGCTGCACTATAATTCTTACTCATTAGCCCCACCTTAACCCTTACTCCCTAGCACCTCTCTTCAAAATGGGTCTATAATCACAGGGATTTGTTGTTGTTGTTGTTAGGTACTATTGAGTCAGTTCTGACTCATAGCTACACTGTATAGGGTTTCCAAGACTTTAAATCTTCGCAGAAGCAGAAAGCCTCATCTTTTCCTGCAGAGTGGTTGGCGAACACGAACTATGGATCTTGAGGTTTTCAGTCCAGTGCTTATCATTTGGAGCCACCATGCTCCCATAATCACAAGCATAGAGGCTAGGATTTACAATACATCACAGAATGGAGAAATTTGACTAGAAGAGCCATAATAAATAATTAACTTCCTGGTGGGCCAACTCTTGGCTCTTCTAGCCATTTGCCCTTTCATACTTGAAGGATTGACTTATCTATCCCAATCACTTTACCAGTTTGAACTAGTCATTAACAATTGAACCTTTAGTATGGTAAAGAGTTTTAAGTGTGATGAAGTTACTCAGGTACCACCCATATAGGTCTATCTGACCTGGCAGGTTCTCTTAAAATGTGTCTAGTCTTCACCCTTCTTGGCCCTGAAAAAAGTTTTACTGAGATAATACTATTCCCTTGCTCTGAGTCTCTCTTGAGGTATCAGCATAATATTAGATTTTCCCCACAGCATAAACCATTTATTCATTCATTTACCTTCAACTGTTATTTCTCTTTATCATTAATTTTTACCCAAACTCTTCTGCCTTGGTTAGAGCCATCAGGTTTAGCTACTGTGCTAGTTTACTCTGTTGGTAGTAAGACCACCTTAGCAAGTGCTTCCCTCTCAGTCCACTCTCATTCATGTTGGTTGGATTACAAAAGTACAAGACTAGCAGATTGTCTCGACCACTAGTCAATACGATTCTATTCACTGTTAATCACAATTTTGCCAGATGTACAACCCATCCCATCAGACCCTTTGAAACACTGGTGTACAGGGTCAGCAATACAGCTATAGTCTCTTGTTAAGGGATCTACCCTGCTTCTGGTACTTGTAGCTACATTCCTGGTCATGGCAAAAAGCAGGAAAAATGCAACTTCAGGTAATATGGGGAACTATACAGTAACACCAGCATCCTTCCCCGGGTCCCTCCAAGAAATGTAAGAATCTCTTCAGTGGTGACCCTCCCTTTGTTTCCCCTCGAGTTAAGTTTGAGTACACATGTGAAGGTGTGTGAGCTAGCCCTTTATGACTTTATCTCCCCATTTTAGATAACAACGGTTTCAATTGTTCATTCCAATTTTCTAATCAAACCATTACTTTGTGACTGATATGTAACATACTATGTTCATGTTGATGTATCTTGGCCTATTGTTGCTCCCTGTGGAGTGTAAAGTATGTTCCTTGGTCTGAGGAGCTATAACTGGGTGTCTTAATTTGTACAATATCACTTGTTCTAATCCTTTAATGGTGTTTTTGGTATCTACATCCAATACGGGATATGTAAAGCCCAGTTCAGTGTATGTATCTATTCCTGTGAGGATGCATTTGTAGGCACTTAGTGCCATGGTATCAATGGTCCTATATCATCTAGTTGCCAACTGTGTGCAGGACCTTCCCCCTGGGTAATCTGTCCCATAGATTGTAACCTCTGTCTTCCTTGCTGGAAGACAGAGCAGTACTTATTGGCATTTTGTATTTCAGAGGGTGTAAGAGGGTTGTGTCTAGATTCAAACCATCTCCGCATTGGTACAGCACCTCCACATCCACTCATTGCATGGACCCAACTGGCTACCTCAAGAAGGCGTACCAACTTGTCCACCTGCCAATTCCAATTCTGATCCAGTAAAATGATTCTTCTGATGGGCATCAACATGTTCTAGTGTGATGTGCCCCTTAAATTTTCAGGGTGCCTTCTATAGACCTTTGCCTCATATAGATTCCCCTTTAATGGTCTGTTCATTTGCCTGACTAGATAGCCAGGCCATTGACCACTGCCCATTAGTTAACAAAAATCTAGACATATGTATTCTTACCTTTGTCTAATTCTTCAATCACTGCGAGGAAGACAGCATGCAGCTTAGCCCATTGAGCTGACCTCTTCTTACCTTCTTCAGTCAGGGTCTGTTAGTCTTAAGGCAACAACATTCCACATCAGTTTTGTCCATGGACCCAGGAACTGTCATATGTGAAGCAAGCGGCCTTTTGCTGGTCAGCAGCAAGTTGCTCATTGGGAATTGTCCATGTAGCAATGAGCTCCAGCAATTTTCAGGTGGGTCCAGGGTAAGACCTAGGGAAAACAATGTAGGACAGATATGATATGTGCCTTCCTGAATTCTCCTAGTAGCTTGTTCCTGTAGGAACCATTTCCATTTTACTAAGGGATTATTTTGAACACCAGCTTCCTTATTTGAGTGTTGCTTCAACATCACCTAAGACATTATGGGTATCTCAGGTCTCATGATGATTTTATGTCCTGTTATTGAAGCAGTCTCAATGAAACCTCAAATGAAGGTGAGTAATTACCTTTAAAATGGCATGCATAGTGTTACGGCATTGAAATTTTCTAGTCCAGAATCCAAGTGGTTGTCATAGGGCAGAGTTCTCAGGTTCTGCCATAAGCTCCAATCTGCATAAATATGTGTGGAGATACCTTCAAAATCATGCCTGAATATGGATCATAACGGTCTAAAGGAAAGGAAACTGAGAACACTTCCTGTAACTCGGACATAGCCTACTGTTTCTCAGACCCCCATTTAAATGCAGTTTTCTTACGGATAGGAGTTTTATGGATAGGAGCCAGCAGTATTCCCAGGTCTGGAATATGTGTTTTCCAAAATCCAAATAGACAAACCTAGTATTGGGTCTCCTGATTCATTTTAAGTGTAGGTAGTGACAGCAACTTATTTTTGGTTGCTTGTGAAAGTCATGGGTGACTCTAGACCAAGTTATTTCCAAGAATTTCACTATTTGGGAAGGACCCTGGATTTTTGCTTAACCAACCTCTGCTGATCATGTGAGCCACCTCTCTTTCACAACCTGCCCTAGCCATTTCTTTGGTATTTGATATTAACATAATTTCATCACTGTAGTGTATCACTTCACTCGGGGTCTGTACAATCCAAGTCTCTTTTAACTATACTACAACGCTAAACGGATGAACTCTAATAACCTTGAGGCAACACACTGAAAGTATATGTGATCTTTTCCATGTGAAAGCAAATTGTGGCTGACTTTTCTGAGATTGGGATTGAGAAAACAGCATTTGCAAGATCAATCATTGGATACCAGCCTCTTTTTGCTGTAAGTTCTACATTGCTGATCCCATGTCTGGACCAGCTGAAGCCACAGGTGGCATTACTTTATTTAGAACTCGATAGTTTACTGTAAACCTCCATGAATGATCTGCCTTCTTTAACAGGACATGCAGGATTGTTGTACAGAGAATTTGTTGGCACCAACTCCAGCCTTATGTTGTTGTTGTTAAGTACTATTGAGTCAGTTCCAAACCATAGCAACCCTATGTAGGGTTTCCATGTAGGTTGAACTGACGACCTAGCAGTTCAAACTGACTTTACAGTCCAGCATGTTAACCCACAGCACCAGTATGTCTTTAATCAAAGCAATAGTCTCCTTTTGCCCATTAGATATCCTATGTAGTTTCAAATTAACAATCTGAATGGGTTCAGCAATTTTAATGGTTTCCATTTAGCATGCCCAACCAATACTGGCCCAAGGACAGGCTTACACACCTTCCATTTTACAATATCAGATAAAGGGTGTGCTCCCCAATTAGACATAATATCCATTCCAATAGTACATTCAGGTAACTACTTCATGCAAGAGCTATTTAAATCTTCCAATTCTTATCCAAACTCTCACCTTAGTTCTATCAACCATTGTATTCAAACTTTGTTGTTAAGTCAGTTCCAGTTCATAACAACTCTGTACAGGATTTCCAATGAGTGGCTGGTGGGTTTGAACCATCAACCTGTGGTAGCAGTCCAGTCTTTATCCTACAGCACCACACCAAGATTCTGAATCAGATGTTGTTGTTGTTGTTAAGTGCTATTGAACTTATACAACTCATAGGGTCTCTGAGGAGCAGAGATTTGAAATGCCAAACTTGTCCATTGCTGATTCTACAGTGCCACACGTTAGGCCCCTTTAATATTTTATTGATTGGTTTGGGAATTACAGTACACTGAGATCCAAAAGAAAGTCATTTCCCCACCTCTGGGCAATTTATCTACACATGTGAATATGGCTTTGGGTTCCCTGCTGAGGACTGTAACAGAAGACCCTGACTCTCTTGTCAATTCTCATCTTGATCAGCTAGTTGAGACTCTGTTCCAAATGGCCTCTGGTACGATTTTCCATCATGAAGTTCCTCCTGGCTAGGATGAATACAGTGAACTTTTTTTAGCCTCTTTAACATAGGGGAACCAGCAGAAGTTTCCTTTGTTCCACCCAACCTCCTGGAGTGCTATATTAGAAACTTTGTATCAACTCCATCAATGTTCACTGTATTTATCCCATTTCTCAGTAACCATCTAAAATCTCTCTCCTACTAGAGTAAGTTCTGCCCAATTCCTTCTTTCCATCCTCCTATTCATTACTGTTATGTTGCTTGCATTCGTAAAACCCATGTTGGGAAATTGTGTCAACTCATCTGACACAATTTTCAGATTGATGCTTTGTTTAGAAGTTACATGGGATGCCCATGTTGGATGGGGTTCCCTTGATTATCATATCTGCCATGACCTCTGTAAGGGGCTTTCTCTTTGGATGAATATCGTGGTCACCATAAAGCCATTACTTCTATAAGCAATAGTATCTACTTCTGGAGTGCTCCATTGAGTACTTAAGAAGAGAGGGGGGCAGTTTCCCTTCTCAGGATATAAAGATCTTACTACATATTTTATCCAGTTCACCAGGTTGGCCATCCCCTCTGAGTTAACCTTCCATGTAAACGGATCTAGTGTTCCTATTTGTGGCTGTTCCATAGTGAGCTGTGGGTCTTGCATCAATCCAAACATATTCTTGCATTCTGTAGCCTTCAAAACTAAAAATACTGGCCCTATATTAGTTACTTTCCCAATTCATTTTAGTAACAATTCCTCAGGAATTTGACAATATCGATATACAAATTGAAGCCATTCTTTTACACAGTACCACCTGGTTTCAATAACTTCTGATTTATTCTATCCCTTCTTGGAATAACTTTATAGTGAAGAGGTCAGGTGCAGGGGTACTTCCTGTTGTTCTAACCCAGGTCTGAGACAAGATCTAACTCTATGACTAGTTCTGAATTAATGAGAGCCGGGCTTGTAGCAGCCCCTACATTCATTTTCCTTGCCATTGCACCTACTACTGATAATAAAAACCAAGGAACTGTATGTCTCCCTCTTTCCCTATCACTGTGTATTTCCATATGCATCCAACTAGCTAATTCATCAGGACTTAAATCTTTGTCGACCAATTATGCTTCCCATGAATAGATTTTGCCTTGGGTAAGTGACTCTAACAGTTTACCTCAGGCAACAGTTGCTTTAATCCATGGATCAATTTTATCCCACCCAGAAACGAGGAGTTCCTCACTCTCCCATTTAGTCTCCTTTCTCCAAAACCACATACTACAGTGAGTCAGAGCCATTTAAATGAGCTCCATTATTCTGACATCAACTGCAAGAATACCTTCTTTTAGAAAGATCAGCATAAGGCTGATTCCTATGAGTTAAGATATCCCAACTGTTTGACTTTCCCAATATGGTGCCGCACTGTAGGATAAGCATTGCACTGCTAACTACAAGGCCAGTGATTTAGACCAATAGGCCACTCTTCAGAAACCCTATGGTGATGGTGGTGTGCCACTGAGCCAGTCCTGATGCATAGTGACCCTGTATAGAGTTTCTGAGACTGTAAATATTTATGGAAGCAGAAAGCCTCATCTTTCTCCCATGGAGCCACTGGTGGATTTGAAATATTGACCTTGTGGTTAACTAGCCAATGTATAATCCATGATATTACCAAGACTCCTGAAACCCTATACAGGGTTGCTATGAACTGGAACTGACTCAACAGCCAGCACTTAACGACAACAAGAACAACATACCATTCCATGATCCTTGATAAGAGAATGAATGTTCCAAAGCAGTCCAATAAACTGTAATCCGATCATGCCTCCCCAAGAGAACCTAAGGGTGATGATTTGAGTCATATCCCCTAGTATTGTGGGGCATCCTTAATCCATTGTTTCACTATAATCCTTAGCACCACCTTAACACTTACTCCTTAGTGACTCACTTCAAAATTGGACTATAATCACTGGCATGGTTGGTTGGTGGTTTTGTGGAGTTGGTTCCAACTCAGCAACCTTGTACAGCATTTCTGAGGTTATAAATCTTTACAGAAACAGAAAGCCTCATCTTTCTCCCATGGAACAGCTGGTAGTTTCAAACTGTTGATCTAAAGGTTAGCAGCCCGATTTGTAACCACTGCTCCTTAGTCACTGGCATACAGGTTTAGGATTTACAATGTATCACAGAATGGAGAAATTTTGCTAGAATGGCCATAATAAATAATAACTACCCTGCAATACTAATGGACTGCCAAAAGAACCAATGGATCTGTTTTGGAAGAAGTGCAGCCGAGTGCTCCTTGGAGGCCAGGATGGCTAAGCTTTGTCTCCCATACTTTGGACATATTGTCAGGAGGGAACAGTCGCTGAAGAAGGATGTCATGCTGGGTAAGATGGAGGGTCAGAGAAAAAGAGGAAGACCCCCAATGAGATGGATCAGCCAGGTGGCGTCATTGATGGTGTCAACTGTGGCAGCGGTAGTGAGGTTGGCCCAGGATCGCACATTGTTTCATTCTGCTGTGCATGGGGTCGCTATGGGTCGGTTCCGACTCGATGGCACCTGACAACAACAACCCTGCAATATCAGAATGTAGCCACTTTAGTTCTTTCATGTGTGTTCTTGTTGTGATTGCTATTATTAGGGGTCATTAGTCAACTCACAAAGACAACGTCTGACAGAGTAGAATTACTCCACATCATTTTCTAGGCTGTAATCTTTATGGATTGCATGATCGCATATAGTTCTCCTAGTGTGGCTCTGTGGGTTAATGCGCCAGACTGCAAAGCCATTTGAACTACAAGGTCGGTGGTTTCAAACTCACCAGCTGCTCCTTGGAAACCCTATACAGGATTGCTATGAGTTGGAATCAACTCAACAACAACAACAATCTTTATGGAAGTAGAGATCTCCAGGTCTTTCTCCAGAGCTGCTGGATATGTTAGAAGTTGTGCACTAACTGTTGTTGTACTCCCAGGATGCAGCACACACCAAGTCCTTCTCAGTACTTCATTTAATTTTGGTGGAAATAAAATGAACAACTTAGTATTTCCTAATTAGGGTTGACAGAAACCTTTGTTTTTGGA
The DNA here is from genome assembly GCF_000296735.1 of Chrysochloris asiatica. Lineage (NCBI taxonomy): Eukaryota > Metazoa > Chordata > Mammalia > Afrosoricida > Chrysochloridae > Chrysochloris > Chrysochloris asiatica. The sequence goes on from NW_006408535.1 coordinate 3,487,810, forward strand.
TACACAGGAAGAATTTTGGAGCTATAACATGGAGAAAACTTACTTTCTGATTGTTTTATAGGAAGAGAAGGTATTCATTTCTTTTATTCCTTGAAATTATAGATTTTCCTCTATAGGCTTATGAAAATCTTATTCTTGACTGGCACTTTGTGGAATTGGTTTTGTGTATACAGCAAAAATCATTATATTAACACCATAATTTGTTTTCAAAAGCCCCATCAGTCAGCTGTGCTAACTTTATATGCATCTGAAAAACAAATTGTATTTAAAATGCATTAGAAAGCACATTTCTGTAAGGAATTTTGTGATGAATTTGTTTATAAAACAATGTCTTTCATCATACTATGAATTGTTTTATAGGAATGAATTGCTGTTGTTTTTATTAAATGTTATTGAGTCGTTTCTGACTCACAGCGACCCTGTATAGGGTTTTGAGTGATAACTGATGAGCTTGAACCACCAACCCTGTGTTTCAAACCTACCTTGCTGTCCAGTGCATTAACCCACAGTGCCACAACCAGGAGTCCATAGGAATGGATAGTCAATTTTATTTAATAAAATCAAATGTTATTAAAATTGTATATATAAATATATCACAGCTTGGATATAATATTGTTGTTGTATGCCTTTGAGTTGATTCTGACTCATAGTGATCATGTATAGGGTTTCTGAGAGCAGCTAGTGGGTTTGAACTTACAGCTAGCTGTCTAGTGCTTATCCTACAGCACCACACCAGGGTTTGTGTATATAATAGTATGATGTTTCTATTAGCTTTATCATTAGCCAAGTAATCTATTACAATTCATGTTGAGTGTCATGTGTGTCAGAGTAGAACTGCGCTCCACGTGGTTTTCAATGGCTGATATTTCAGAAGTAGTTTGCCAGGCATATCTACTGAAACACATCTGGATGGATTTGAACTTCCAATTTTTTTCTTAGTGGTCAAGCTTGTTAACTGTTTCCATTTCCCAGTAACACCTAAAGTAACTTGACCTAAGGTAAATTGGTCTTTGTTCTTGGTCCCTGAGAGATTATTCTAAACCCTTGGAATTTCCTGAGTAATTGAAGTGCCATTATCTATGGAGTCCCAGTAATGCTGTGATTAATAACTCAGCTCCTAATGAAAAGATCTGAAGTTTGAAACTACATGCTGCTCCTTGGAAGAAAGATCTGGCCGTCAGCTCCCATACACATTGTTGTTGTTGTTAAGTGCCTTCGAGTCGGTTCCAACCCATAGCGACCCTGTACAGGGATTCCGAGGCTGTAAATCTTTATGGGAGCAGAAAGCCTCATCTTTCTCCCGCAGAACGGCTAGTAGTTTCGTACTGCTGGCCTTAAGGTTTGCAGCCCGATTCATAACCACTACGCTGTTGTTGTTAAGTGCCCTGCAGTCAGTTCCTAGTCATAGCGATCCCGTATAGGGTTTCCAAGGAGTAGCTAATGAGTTTGAACCTATGTCCTTTTGTTTAGCAGTGTTACACCAAGAGTCCTCTATAAAGATTGTTGTTGTTGTTGTTAAGTGCCATTGAGTTGATCCCAACCCATAGCAACCCTTTCTAGGGTTTCCAAGGAGCAGCTGGTGAGCTTGAACCACAGACCTTACAGTTCAAATGACATTTGCACCCTGAAGCATTAGCCCACAGCACCATACCAGGACTCGGCCATAAAGATTGTTGTTGTTATGTGCGGTGGAGTCAGTTCCAACTCATAGCGACCCTGTGCAGGGTTTCTGAGGCTGTAAACAAATCTTTACAGGAGTAGAAAGCCTCATCTTTCTCCCACAGAACAACTGGTAGTTTCGAACTGCTGACTGTGAGATTAGCAGCCTGATTCGTAACCACTATGCCAACCTTTTAAATCCTATGGGACAGGTCTACATTTTCCTATAGGGTTACCGGGAATGGGAATGGATTTGATGTCAATGGCTTGGTTTTTTTTTTTTTTTTGTTGTTGTTGTTGTCATTAGTTTTGGTTTGATTTTATAGACCTTTGACCACATCTAAGAGTTTATGCTCCACCATTCCTCTGCCGGTTTCTCATACTGTGGTGACTTGTGTGTTGCTATGATGCTGGATGCTTGATATATTTTATATACCACCAGGGTCATTCATGCTGGACAGGCTTCAGTAGAACTTGCAAACTAAGACAGACTAGGAAAAGGAGTGGTAGACCACTCCTGCATGGTCAGCCACTGAAAACCTTAAGAATAGAAATGGAACATTTTCTGATACAGATGAGCACCTCAAGATGGAAGGCACTCTCAAAATATGAGTGGGAAGAGAAACCTTCTCAAAGTAGAGTTGTTCTGAATGTCATGAATCGAGCAAAGCTTTTGGGACCTTCATTTACTTTTGGGATACAACTCAAAATGAGAAGCAGCAGCTGTAAACACCCATTAAAAAATAGAACATGGAATGTACAAAGTATGAATTTAAGAAAATTGGCAATTGTCAAAAATGTATGGAATGTACAAAAATTAATACTTAATATTCTAGCATTAGTGAGCTGAACTGGACAAGTATTGGCCATTTTGATTTGGACAATCATATGGTTTACCATATCAGGAATGCCAAATTGAAGTTGAATGGTGTCACATTCATTGTCAAAAGAGCATTTCAAGGTTTATCTTGTAGTACAATACTGTGTGTGATAGAATAGTATCTGTTTGCCTACAAGGAAGATCAGCCAATACCCCTATTATTCAAATTCGACCAACTTCTTTAGTTTGAAATTGATCAATCTTGCAATAAAAATGTATTGGTCAGCAAAAGTTGGAAGGATAAACAGTTGGAAAATATGGACTTGGTGATGGCATGGTGATGCTGGGGATCACATGACAAAATTTTGAAGGCCAACAATTTATTAATTGGAGATATCTTTTTCAACAATATAAACACTAACTATACATGTGGACCTCATCAGTTGGAATATACAAGAATCAAATTTACTATATTTATGGAAAGAGACTATAAAGAAGTTCAATATTATCAGCTCAAACAAGGCCAGGGTTTAACTCTGGAGCAGATTATCAATTGTTCATATGCAAGTTCAGGCTTGAGCTGAAGAAACTTGAAACAAGCACACAAAGGCCAAAATATGAACTTGAGTACATCACACCTGAGTTCAGAGACCATCTCAAGAACAGATTTGATTTATTAGATATTAATAACTGAAAACCAGAAGAGTGTGTGATGACATCAAGAACATCACACATTAGGGGGGGAAAACAGGCTATTAAAAACACAGCAAAAAATAAAAGGCCAAAATGAATATCAGAAGAGACTCTAAAAGTTGCCCTTGAACTTAAAGAAGCTAAAGTCACAAAAGAAATGACATTACAAGAGATCTGAGCAGAAAATTTCAAATGGCAGCTGAAGAAGACAGAGTAAAGTACTGTAATGAAATTTGCAAAGACTTGGACTTAGAAAACCAAAAGAGGAGAGCATGCTCAGCAATCATCAAGCCAGAAGAACTGAAGAAAAAAATCAAGCAACATTGAAGGATCTTATGACAAATTATTGAATGATGCAGAAAGCACAAAAAGAAGATGGAAGGAATACAGTTACTATATCAAAATTCATTTGACACTGTTTAATCATTTCAAGAATTGCCATATGATTAAGAAACAATGATACTGTTGGAAGAAGTCCAAGATGCACTGAAGGCATTGTTAAAAAAAATCAAGGATCCAGGAATTGATAGAATAAAAACATAAATATTTTAACAAAGATGTAGTGCAGTAAGAGATCACTCATCTATGCTGAGAAATTAAAAATACAGCAAAAAAGAAAAGGCCAAAATGGAGACAACCACATGGCCAACTAATTGGAAGAGATCCATATTTGTGCCCATTCCAAATAAAGATGACCCAAAGGAATGTCAAAATCATTGAAGAATATCATTCATATCACATGCAAGTGAAGTTTTACTAAAGGTAACTAAAAAAAGTGTTGCAGCAGGATATTGACAGGGAGCTGCCAGAAGTTAAAGCTAGATTGGGAGAGGCTATGGAAGGATGGATACCATTGATGAGGTTAGATGGATTTTGGCTGAAAGCAGAGAATACCAGAAAAAATGTTTTCTTGTGCTTTATTGACTCTATAAAGGCATTCTACTGTGTGGATGTAGATGATAACAAGCGATAGATAACATTGTGAAGAATGGGAAATCCAGAACTGCTAGTTGTCTTCATGAGAAGCTTGGACAGAGACCAGTAGACAGTTGTTCAAACAGAACAAGGTTATACTGAATGGTTTAAATTCAGGAAAGATGTGCACCAGCACTGTATATCCTTTCACCATATTTATTCAAACAGTATGATGAGCATATAATCTGAGAAGCTAGATTACATGAAGAAAAACATAGTATCAGGATTATAGGAAGACTCAACAATCTGTAATATGCAGATAACACAACCTTGCTAGCTGAAAGTGAAGAAGACTTACAATATTTACTGATGAAGATCTAAGTACTCAATATTGATCACAACTCAATGTAAAGAAAATGAAAACACTCACAACTGAACCAATAAATAACATCATGATCAATGTAGAAAAGATTGAAGTTGTTGAACACTTGGTTCACAATAAATGCTTATGGAAGCAATAGTCAAGAAATCAAGTAAAGTATTGCATTGGTCAAATCTACTGCAAAAGACCTCTTTAAAGTGCTAGAAAGCAAAAATGTCACTTTGAGAACTAGGTGTGTCCAACCCAAGCCATGGTGTTTTCAATTGGCTCATGTGAAAGTTGGACAGCAACTAAAGAAGTCCAGAGAAGAATCAATGTATTTGAATTAAGGTACTTGTGAAGAAAATATAATGAACTGCCAGAAGAATGAACAAATCTAATTTGCAAGAAGCACAGCCAGAATGCTTCTTATAAGCAAGGATTGTGAGACTTTGTCTCTCATATTTTGGTCATGTTGTCAAGAGGGACGAGTCCCTGGAATAGGACATCAAGTTTGAAGTGGAGGTTCAATGAAAAAGCAGGAAACCCCAATGAAACGGACTGACACAGTACATCAACAATGGACTCAAACATAACAATTGTGAAGATGGCACAGGACCAGGCAATGTTTCATTCTGTTGCTCATAGTGTTATGAGTCAAAACTGACTTGATGGCACCTAAGAACAACCAATTGGAAGCACTTATGGTACTCAAGTGACAGGTAGCATCTGACACACCAGCAAAACCACCTCATAATATCTGGCCCCACTGAAGGTGGGTTGATTTCAATCAATCATGTCAAAATAATGAGGCCCCAATAAAGTTTTTTTTTTAATCCAGGAACTCGATGAACTTCCAGGTTTGTGAAAGACACGGATGTATCTGGGAGGGTAGGTTGTTCTTTTTGGTACACGAAAGTTCTGTGTTGGGGATTTGAACGTCTTTACTTCTATCTTTTTTACTATAATAAACCTGTAGTTGTAAGTATATCCATTTCCATGAGTAATCCTGGTGAAGGGTTGCTATGAGTCAGAACCAACTTGACAGCCCTAAACAGCAACAACAAGGAGTAGTTGAAGCCAAGAGGTCAGAAAGGAAGGGAGCTGGGAATTCTTAAGTTTATGGCTAGTATCATGATGATGGAAGGACTTCTGGTATGGTGCTATCAGATAAACACTGGACTGTGAACCACAAGGTTGATGGTGGTTCAAACCACCAGCTGCTCGTTGGAAACTCTGTACAGGGTCTCTATGAGTCAAAATTGACTTGAGGGCAATTAACAATAATGTCATGAGGGAATAGAGGGGATCTAGGAATTTATAGCCACAAGGTCAGAAGTGAGGGAGCCTGGGAGGCCTCTGACTTTATGTCTGTCATACTGAATGAAGGAGTTTGTGAAGTGCTATTAAATTGGTTCTGACTCATAGTAACCTTGTATAGGTTCACAATCCAGTGCTGAATCTACAGCACTACACCAAGAGTTCTGAAGGGATAGGTGGGGGAAACCTGAATTTGTAGAGAGAAGAGAGGGTATTGTGAGAACTCCCAAGTTTGTGACTGACATCTTAGATTTGGCACTTTGGAGGACTATGTCTTTTAACTTGTGAGTTGTAACTTAGCTTTGGGTGTCTAGGGACAGAAAATGTGTTGTATAGAGTTGAATTGATTTGGATTAATCCATACAGTTTGGTGGCACAGAATTAGGGATTTGATACATCCTGAAGGATGGCATAAAGTGTACTCCCATTGTAATAGAAAAGCTGTGATAAGTCCTGTTCACTCACTCCTCGGTTAATGGAATTCGGCCATTCTTGAAATTGCTATTTTTATGTTCTCTATTAAATGAAATATATATCTAACACACAATGGAACTCTTGGAGCCCAATAATTTAGAACTTTGTCTGGTTGAATATAAAAGACTTTTTAAAAAACCTGATTTCTCAGGACTTTATATGTGTTGAGAAATTTGTTTGTAATCAAGTATTTTTTGTTAATTTAATCTGGTTTAGTATTTCTCAGTTAGGGCAGCGTTTAAAGGTTCTAACTCCTTCTGGGTCTAGCAATAGTTATTTGTTAAATTATCCTCATACTTTAAATTATTATTTCTCATATTTATTACTTACAATTTTTTTTAGAAATCAGAGTTTCCAGTGAATTAAAAAATATTTTAAAGCCTATTTTTATCATTACTTATTATTAAATGCACATTACCTTTTAAAACAAATTTTAATGAATATTTATTAAGTGCTTACAACATGGCAAATACCACTTTAGTACTTTTAATAGCAGTATCTTATTGCTGCATTTATTTGAAATGGAAACTTTTTCCAAGTCACGTTAGCACTCTCAAAGACTTGTCCATACTCAGGGTCTGTAACAATTTTATTTTCATATGCTCATAGACAATGGTGTCACTAGAGTTGGTACCAATTGTGTTGTAACTTGTGATATCACACTTCTGTGAATTGCGCCAATGGGCAAACACCCTTCTCACTGGTAGGGGACAGGGGATGATAAGCTACTGCACTGGATGATTGTGACATTATCTTTAGTGAACTCACTGCCTTGGCAGCCCCTCTCCCTGTAGCACTGTCTCTCCTGCCCCAGGCATCAAATCATACTTGCTACTAGGCTGCCCAAGAAAAATCTCTCCTGTTCTCATATCTGGATCTCTGCCTTTTATCCAATATCTGTAGCTTAACCTGGTAACTTTTCCAGGCAGAATATTAGACATTCTAAGAATAATGTTTACTTTATTCTTGACAAAGGACACCAAGGAGTCGCGGTATTGCTGTGGAATATGCATTGGGCTGTTAACCAAAAGGTAGGCAGTTCAAACCCATCAGCCATTCCTTGGGAGAAATGAGGCTGTCTGTTTCTATAAAGATTTACAGTCTCAGAAACCCTGAGGAGCAGTTCTACTCTGTCTTATATAGGGTTGTTACGAATCAGAATCAACTCGATGATAGCAGTGGTTTTGGTTTTGGTTGTTTTTTACTGTCTTTTGGAGTAATGTTATGTTTAGAGGCCAAAACATAACCCATTGCCATCAAATGGATCCTGACTCATAGTGACTCTACTGGACAGAGTAGAACAGTCATATAGGATCTCCAAGGCTGTAAATTGTTACAAAAACAGATTGCCACAACTTTCTGCTGAAGAGCAGTTGGTGGGATTGAACCACTGTTTCAGTTAGAAGCCTACTCTTTTAGTCATTGTACTGCCAAGTTTCCTTCTCTTGGGAGCAGTATTTTTGATGTTGTTGTTAAGTGCCCTTGAGTTGGTTGCAATTCATAGCAACCCTGTGAAGAGCAGCTGGAGGGCACTGGGTTCTAGCTCGATGGGTCAGCAAACCTAGATCCTCCAATTAAATGCCTGGAGGCATCTCACTCTGCGAGGAAGATTCTTGTTCCAGGTCACTTAGCTTTATTAATACCATGGCCTGGGAAGTCCACTGCTCTGTCTGGTACTTTGACTCTTGGTTCTACTCTCTGATGGTCTTCTGCAACTCATCTGGTGTCACAGTTATCTGTCCCTGCATCAAGAAGGTTCAACGTACAGGGATCTCAGGGTTCAAAGGACGCGCTCTACTCTTGACTTTTCTTTGATGGAAGTGAGATTCCCCACATCCTATTTCTGAGATGACTTATTTTATACATGTTAGAATTCTAAGTTTTTACAGTCATATTAATTTTGCTTACGTCCACATCTCAATCTTGTCATCCTATCATTATATTCTCCCACCTCTTATCACTCATCAGGAAAAGAGTCATTTGCTGGGAGTTAAAAAGATGAGGCTAGAAGAGAATTAAATAATTGACTACACCACAATGGTTTTCAGAAAAAAATCTAATCACTCATTACTAGCAAATATTAGTTGCACATTTCCCCCCTTCTCTCACTTATTCTTGAGCACAAAACTTATATGGTGTAATTGCTGCCCAAGTATGTTGTGGTATAGTGGTTGAGTGCACAGCTAATAAGTGAAGAGTTGATGGTTCAAAACCATTAGCTCCTCTGAGGGAAAAAAGGTGTGACTGTCAGCAACCAAAAATATTTTGTTTTAGAAACTCCATGAGGCAGTTCTCCGTTCTCTAAGATTGCTATGAGTTGAAATCCACTTAATGGCAATGATTTGTTTTTTTTAATTTTTGGACAGTACAGTGCATTGTTATTCATAGTCACTGAGTTGTTCTATTTTTTGTCCATTCAAAATCTATTATCCTATAAATATAAAAGGACCCAAAAGGACCTTAAATGTATCCCACCTGAGTTTATAGACCATCTCAAGAACAGATTTGGTGCACTGGACACTAATGAATAAAGACCAGAAGAGCTGTGGGATAACATAAAAAATATCACACAGTAAGTAAGAAAAAGGACATTAAAAAGATAAGAAAGAAAAGACCAAATTGTATGTTAGAAGAGCCTCAGAGAGTTGCTCTCCAGCATAGAGATGGACAGCTGGAGTAGCTATCTTGGCATGGATGAGAGAGTTCCTCCAGTGTTAGTTACCTCAATTTGCTCAAAGATTGCTATTAGTATTCTATCAAATTCCAGAGTCTGTTTTTTGCTAGTATCTTCAGTGCACTTTGGGCTTCTTCCCTCAGTACCATTGGCTCTTGATCATATGCTACCTCTTGAAATGGTTGAACATTAACCCCTTCTTTTAGGTACAGTAACTCTGTGTGTTCTTTCCATCTTCTTTTGATGCTTTCTGTTTCATTACATAGTTTTCTCATGCTATTGTTGTTAAGGGCTATCAAGTCATTTCTGATTCATAGCAACCCTGTATAGAGTTTCCAAGGAAGTTGGTGAATTTGAACCTCCAACCTTGTGATTCAAATTGACTTTCAGTGCTTATCCTACAGCACCACAATCCTTCAGTATTTCAAGAAGGGGCTTGAATTTTTCATCAGTTCCCTCAGTTTGCAAAATGCTGAGCATGTTCTTTTTTTTTGGTTTTTGAACTCCACATCTTTGCACATTTTATTATAATATTTGACTCTGTCTTCTCCAACTACTATTTGAAATTTCCTGTTTAGCTCTTTAATTATCTTATTTTTTTTCCAATCACTTTATGATGATTTTTATGTCATTCCACAGCTCTTCTTGTCTTTAGTCATTATTGTCTAGGGCATCAAATCTATTTTGAGATGGTCTCTATATTCAGGTGGGGTATGTCCTGGTCTGGTGCTGTGGATTAACGTGCTAGACTGCACAGTCAGTTTGAAATGCAAGGTTGGTGGTTCAAGCTCACCAGTCACTCCTTGAAAATCCTCTAGAGGGTCATTATGGGTCGGAACCGACTCGACGGCACTTAACAACAACAAATGTTCAAGATCATATTTTTGCTCTAATGAACTTGTTTTAATTTTCTTCAGCTTCACCCTGAACTTGCATCTGAGCAATTGATGGTCTGTTCCAGTCAGCTCATGGCCATTTTTTGGATGTTGACATTGGACTTTCACATTATCTCTACTCAAAGATGTAGACAATTTAATTCCTATGTATATGAGGAAAAGTTAAAAAAAAATCTAGTGTTACTATGATCCCAGAGCCCTGGCATGAATAAACACTGGACTAGTAACCTAAAGGTCAGCATTAGAAATTCACCAGCTGCTCTCAGAAATCCTATACAGGGTTGCTATGAATTGGAACCAAAGCAACAGCACACCACCACAACAAAGGGTTCTAGTTTGTACAGCCACAACTGTATTCCAAACAAAATGTTTTTAGACATATCTATTTATGTGATCAATGGATGACTGCAGACAAGTTCTCTAATATAAGTAATACACTTGTCTCTTAAAAGTTGCATTAAAAACAAAACACTCCAATTAAAATAACGACTTCCAAGAGAATCTGCTGGAGACGTTAATTATAAGGGAAGGATGTCAATTCAGGAGGTTATGCCAACTGTTTGTTCAATTCTAAAAAGATAATCTTTCATAGGGTAAAACTGATGAACATGAAAGACCACAGCCTTCAGTATAGTTTGCAGCTTAGTGTAAAGAAAACAAAAATCTTCACAACTGGACCAATAAATAACGCAATGATACATAGAGAAAGGATTGAAGTTGTCAAAGACTTCATTTTGCTTGTGTTTCCAATCAGTCCTCATGGAAGGAGCAATCAAGAAATCAAATATTGCGTTGTATTAGGTAATTCTTATGCAAAAGACCTATTGGAAATGTTAAAGAACAAAGATATCAGAGTTTCAAGACTAAGATGCATCTGACCCAAGCAATGGTATTTTCAGTTGCCTCATATGCATGTGAAAGTTGGTTAATGTATAAAGAATACCTTAGAAGAATCAATGGATTTGAATTATGCTGTTGGAGAAGAATATTGAAAGTACCATTGACTGGCAGAATAACAAATCTGTGTTGGAAGAAACACAGCCGGAATACGCCTTATAAATCAGGATGGCGAGACTTCATCTTTCATACTTTTGACATCTTGTCAGGAGGGAACAGATCCTGGAGAAAGACATCATATTTGGCAAAGTGTAGATCAGCAACAAAGAGGAAGCTCCTTAATGAGATGGATTGATACAGTGGCAGCAATAATGGATTTGAACTTAACAAGAATTATGAGGATGGCTCAGGAACAGACAGTGTTTCGTTCTGTTGGGCATAGGATTGCTATGAGTTGGAATCAATTCAATGGCACCTAACAACAACAAACAAACATGATAGCTTTTCTTGGAGGACACAGGACAATTATGGGGATTATTATGAAGTTTTAATAAAATTGAAATTAGCATCTGTCAGAAAATCTCAGGAAAATTGTGCCAAGAAGTCTTTTACATCACAACAATGCACCTGCTCATTGTTTGAGGGTAACAAGATTTGTTCTATGAGAGTTTCTATGGGAATGCAATACCCCATCCAACCTACAGCCCTGATCTTGACACTTCAGATTTTTTTGATTATTCCCAAGGTTAAAAGCATTTTAAAAAGTAACACAACTTGAATCCCTCAAGGATGCCAAACTGCCATTTTAAAGTGGTGCAGGAAGAGCATGGAATTCTTCAGGGAATGGTTGTTAAGTGCCATTGAGTCAGTTCCAAGTCATAGCAAACCTGTGTAGCATTTTTGAGGAACAGCTAGTAGAACTGAATCTCCGACCCTGTGGTTCAAACTGAACTTGCTGTCCAGTGGTTATCTTACAGGCCATCCCTGACTTCAGAAGTTTATATGCTTGGATGGAGGTTATGTGAAGAAACAGTAATTTCACATTTTGATATATTTAATAATGATTTCTATGGTTTTGTAGCAATAATTTCTGATTAACCTTGTAGAAGCAAGGAACCTAGCGTGGAAGCTCTACCTGGTTACTTTGCGCATCATCTTTCTCATATTTGACACTCTCTGTTGACTTGTTGACTGATTTGTTCATGAACCCTTTCAACAAGGCATTACTAGTTGTCTGCAGCTCCTACATGGTGCTGGTAAATGAGTAGAGGGGTTCAAAGACTAACCTTTAGCATCAGGGTTTGGAATCCCAGTTCAGTCATACCAGCTAAATGATTTACTCTATCTGATAAAATATTTGCATTTGTAAAGTAAGAGTAATAGCGAACTAAAATGCGTAGGGTTCATATGAGGCTTATAGAACCTAAGCATGGAAAATGCTTGGCACACCATAAGTTTTAAATGACCAGATTTTTACTAAAACCACTTGTATTGATAATTCAGTTTTATAACAAAGTATAATCTTCTACTATTCAAGGCTGCTTTCAGAATATCTCCTGTACTCCGCAAATTATACTTTTTCTCTTCTTAGGCTAGCCCCTAGTTGCCTATAAACAAACTGACAGAAAGCCTTCGTTTCTTCCTATGCATACGTGTGTGTGCATGGGAGTACATGTTTCTCATGTTCTTCTTTTATTAATGTCAAAAAACAAATAAAAGCAACCAGAAATCTGGTCTTAGATAAAAAGAGGGCCATGTTTATATGGATATAAAGTATACACTTTAAAATCTCATTATTTGGGATTATGGTGCTCAAACCAGTTAATCAGCAGCTGTCTAGTTGACTCCAACTCCAGGTGACCTCATGTATGTTAGAGAACTATGGTTTTCAGTGCTGATTTTTCAGAAGTAGATCACCAGGTCTTTCTTATAAAGAAGCCCTGGGTGCATTTGAATCACCATTCTTTTGATTATCAGAGAAGTTTGTTAACTGTTAGCATCATTCAGAGACTCCACTTACAAAGAGACAGGTATGTAGAAGTGATATGAACAGGCTGTGTGATTAAACAGTTTAACGAGTTGTATGGTGGCATAGGCTGAGTGTGGATCAAAGTTCAGGATTTGAGAGAAGGAGAGAGTGTTTACTAAAGTCAGGTTTTGTGTCACAGTAGCTGTTATTTCATCCAAATTATTCTGTAAAAACACAACGTTAAGCTAATTTTTTTATGAGTCAAAGAATGGGAATCCAACATTGGGCTTGCCATGGGAAAACAGGAAGATGTCTGTCAATGAGTCTTATCTAAGACATATGTCAGGACATAAAAGGTTGCAGGGGATTTCTTAAAGGTTAGTATTTTCCAGGAGTACAGGTCTAGGGTGAAGTTTAACATTGTCACTAGAAGTATTCACCCTCTCATTTTCAGTCATAAAAATTTTAATGTTATTATATATATATTTTTTTACAAATATCCACATTCTCCATTGTTGTTATTAAATACTTTTGAGTTGATTCTGACTCATAGCAACCCTATATAGGCTTTCCAAGGAGTGGCTGGGGAGTTTGAACCACTGACCTTGTGTTTAGCAGTCCAGTGCTTACTCTACAGTGTCACATAGGACTTTTTTATTAGTGTTTCCAAAATAAAATAAAAATGGTTCTAATTTACATGAACTAATTTCTCTTTTGAATTATGGACAGTCAAAACTGTGACCTTGTTTTTGTTCATTCCATACCTTGAAAAAGTTTCAGTTTGTTCCATTTGTGCATCCTCCTCACATGGTAAGAGCACATAGTGGGATTTCCAGAAGACTGGATGAGTGAGTGATACATGCAGTTCTTATTACGCTACTCACTTTTCTTGTCCCTGTGTGTGAGTTTTAGAGTTAGATTACTCAGGTGTGAAACCCCCTTTAAAACTTCCTAGCTAGATAACACCTCGGATAACTCACCTAACCTTTTTATGTTAGCGTTTCCTCATCTATAATATAGGATTCCTGGTATGGCACTGTAGGATAAGAACTGGATTGGTAACCACAAAGTCAGCAGTTCACACATACCAGCTGCTCTTTGGAAACCCTATACAGGAACGGTTTGAGCCCAAGCTGACTCAGTGGCATGTAACAACAACAGCTATAATGTAGTAATTGCTAACTCATACAACTGTTGTTAAGGATTAAGAATTTATAATATTTTCTGTCAAAGAATAAGTGCTATTATTGATCTTATCAACTAGTTTTTACATTAGTTATAGCTGTAATGATTGAGTCTCGGTTCACAGTGATGGACAATTCACACTGATTAAGGGTAAAGACTGGGAACTGGACAGCACTTAACAAAAACAACAAGGGTAAAGCTTGCACAGCCAATTAACATAATTGATGTAAGTTGTGCACCTGTCAAAAGTTGAAGTGACAAATGTTGCAAGGCTGCAATAACAATTTCTTTTAGAAGGATCATCATGAATGTGGTCCCTATGACATGGAGTTTGACGACATACCAAGTGTCACACTTTCTACCCCATAATTTCTGTTCACTTCTCAACTCAATATTCTCCCTCAAGTTCCAGGGTTCCACTGTAACATATTACAGCACTCACGGGCCAACAGAGATTCGGCTCAACACTTGTGGAGGCTGACAAGTCCTAAATCTTCAGTTCAGGTATGAGTCTGGAGTATTCACCTCACTCATGCAGAATTGGGCTTTTAGATTCACAACACTATGGACGTTGGCAAATCAACTCAGGCACTGGTTCAAGTCCCAAGAACTAGAGAGCAGATGGATGTGAACTTCGTTAGCCAAGGAATGGAGTACACAGCCCACTCACATTACCAAGATGGCTCATTTTATACCCAACAATTTGACAAAATTGGCCAAGACCTTTATTAGATTTCCAAGATTTTACAATCACAATTAACCTTGTTAACAATCACTCACAATTGAACCATAAAATTTTAGCAGCATCTTCCCACACCTTCTCTTACCCAGACCCATGAGGAAAAAGCCATTTGATGGGAGTTACAAAGACATGGCTAGAAGAGACCTATTAAATAATTCACTGCATGGCAATGACATATATATTTACAGCAACAACAACAAAAAGAGCAGCCACTAAAGCTGCTTATGTACAAGCAAACTCCTCATTGGATTTGGATTCTTGGCTTGGATGTTGAGGGTCATTATCTCATGGAATGTTCCAATCAGTGGTCTAACATCATATTTAGTGTTCTCTTCTGCCTCATCAAAGTTTGTAGTGTTGTGTAGTCCCTGGTATCTTAAAAATGTGCAAGATTTCATCCAAGGTACTTGTCACTATTTGCTTTGAACAACAGACTGAGTTATTTCACTCAGCATATATTTTCAAGGTTGATTCCTATTGTAACATGTGTTAGGACTTTATTTCTCTTTGTGGTTAAGTACTATCCCATCGTATTTATGTAGCATATTTTATTTATTTACTTATATGTTGATAGACATATAGGCCTTTGATTATTGTGAACAGTGCAATAATGAACACAAATTTACAACTGTCTGTCTACATTTCTCATCTCGATATTTTTGGATATGTACCTGAGTGGAATTATTGACTCTTATGGTAATTCTATGTTTAACTTAACACCACAGATTCTTAATAGTTACCATGAGTGTGAGGAAAGGCCAGTAAAAGGGAAATTTATACTTAGGGGACACTGAGATTCTGTTAAGAATTATGGGAAACTTTGGAAATAGATAGTGGTAATGGTTGAACATTCATAATGGATGAACTCAAGCATGGAAACAGTAGTGAGGTTGGCCCAGGATCAGGCAGTGTTTTGTTCTGCTGTACAAAAGGTTGCTATGGGTCAGTACCGACTCGATGGCACCTAACAACAACAACAATGGTTGAACAAAATGATACATATAACTAATGTCTCACTAAGTTGTACATATGAAGAATGTTGAAATGACACAGGGTGTGCTACATATATATTAACCACACACACAAATCACATGGAATTATTTTTTTAACTTATCTAACATGCCCTAAGTAAAATGTCTAATAAAGATGACATAAAGATCAATAATGCAACTGCACATTTGAATAGTGCTTGTCTTAGGCTGGGTTCTCTAGAAAAGCAAAACCAGTGAAGTTCTCACTCTCTCTCTCTCTCTCTACATCTGTATGTACATATGGATTCCTGGTGTGGTGCTGTAGTATCAGCACTGGATTGTAAAACTACATGGTTGGCAGTTCAAAGCCACCAAATGCTCACCAGCTGGTAAATTTGAATTGCAACCTTGCGGTCCTGTGCATTATCCTACATAGCCACACCAGGACTCTCTCTCTCTCTCCATACACACACACACACACACACACACACACACACACACACACATTTATACGTTGTTGTTGAATGCTGTTGAGTTGGTTTTGACTTATAGTGACCCTGTATAAGGTTTCTGAGGAGTGATTGGTGGGTTTTAACCACCTATCTTATCCTACAGTGTGGACTCCATCTGTAAGTATATATGCATGTTGTTGTTAAGTGCTGCCAAATTTGTTCTGGCATACAGCAAACCTATAAAGAGTTTCCGAAGAGTGACTGGTGGGTTTGAACCACTGACCTTGTGTTTAGCAGAACAGTGTTTGTCCTAGAGTGCCAGCCAAAACTCAATATATCTATACTAGAGAGAGAGAAAACATTTATATTAAAGAAATGGACCACACAGTTGTAGAGCTGGGCAGTCCCAAATCTATGGGTCAGATGAACAAAGATTGGCAGGTAAGACTACAGGCAGGTTGGGCAGGCTGCTGAAGATTCCCAGGATTAGCAGGCAATAGAACAGGCCACTGGCTCATGTCCAAAGAACCAGAAGTTTGATGATGAGCTAGATGCAGGACCCCGAACTGGCAGAAAAGCAAAGCAAGCTTTGCCTGAGTGTCCAATACATTGGAAGCAAGCTACATCCCAAGATATTAACCTTTCAATTGATTGTCTGCTCACAGCAGAACTCATCATAGAACTGATTATATTCTATTAGATTTCATTATGAAGGATAACTACATCTCAACTGTCAATCCTGGCTCATTCAAGTGACACAAAGCTTTAACTATCTTTTCAAAGATATTTTCATGTAGTCTTAAAGAGCCCAAATGGTATAATGGTTAATTGTTCAACTGTTCATTTCAAAGTTGCTAGTTCAAATCCATCACCTTCTCTCTGGGAGAAAAGACCTAGGAACATGCTCCCATGAAGATTGCAGCCTAGGAAACTCTAAGGAACAGGGCTGCTGTGAGTCGGAAGCAACTTCACAGTGCACAACAACTACATACACTTATATTGTTTCATTTATTTTTAACAACAATTCATTATGCTCATTTACAGATGAGATCATTGAGACCTAGAAAAATTTACCTAAACTGTATGAAAGGAATGAAATACCCAAGCTATGGTATTTTCAATAACCTCATATATATACAAAAGCTGGACAATGAATAAGGAAGACCGTAGAAGAAATTGATGCTTTTGAGTTATGGTGTTGAAGGAGAATATTGAAAGTGCCATGGACTGCCAAAAGAACCAACAGATCTGTGTTGGAAGAAGTGCAGCCAGAGTGCTCCTTGGAGACCAGGATGGCCAAACTTCGTCTCTCATGCTTCAGACATATTGTTAGGAGGGACCAGTCGCTAGAGAAGGATATCATGTTTGGTAAGGTGGAAAGTCAGAAAAAAATTGGATGATCCTCAGCGAGATGGATTGGCCAAGTGGCAGCATCAAAGGGCTCAAGTATGGCATTAATTGTGTGGTTGGCCCAGGATCAGGCCGTATTTTGTTCTGTTGTACATAGAGTCACAATGAATCTGTGCCGATCGATGGCACCTAACAACAACATATGAAAGGAATGCTGGTGGTGCTGTAAGATAGGTAGTGGACTGCCAACCACAAGGTCAGTAGTTCAAACCTACCAGACACTCTTCAGGAAAGTGATGAGTTTTTCTGCTCCTGTAAAGATTTAAAGCCTTGGAAACCTTATATGGAGTCTTGATGTGGCACTGTGGGTTAATGTGCCAGAAAGCAAAGCCATGTGAACTGCAAGGTCGGTGGTTGAAGCTCACCAGCTGCTCCTTGGAAACCCTATACAGGGTCACTATGGGTCGGAATTGACTCAACTCAACAGCCCTTACCAACAACTACACCAATAAACCTTCCATAGGGTCACTATGAGTCAGAACTGACTCAATGGTACCTAGCACAACAAAGAGAGATTTACAGTTGGATTCCCAATAAATACCACAAGGGTTGAATCAATACTCAGAGAACAATAGGCAAAAGAATTCACAGTCACATGGCTTTTATTACAAATTATGCAATAACTTACATATTAATTTATTTTTCTTTTCACACTACAATGAGGCCCATTCTAATTTTAGACATGAATGAAACCTATTATCTTGTTTCTCCATATTGCATTGCGAGATTGCAGTTGTAAAGTGCCATTAAGTCGGTTCTGACCCATAGCAACCTTGTATAGAGTTTCCAAGGAACAGGTGGTGAACTTGAATCACTGACCTATGGTTCAAACCAACCTTGCAGTCAAACATATTAGCCCACAGTGCCACACCATTGCTAGTTGTTGTTGTTGTTAAGTGCCATTGAGTCTGTTCTGACCCATAGAGATCTGTATATCATTTCCAAGGAGTGGCTGGTGGGTTTGAACTGCCAACCTTGTTGTTCAAACTGACCTAACAGTCCAGCGCATCATCCTGCAGTGCCACACCAGGACTCCATAGGTAGGCTTAAATAACAACTTAAGTCTCTTGACACCTCAACAAAGCTTGAAAGCCCATCTTTGAATGTTGGTTGTAGACTACCTAATCATTCAACTCAGTTTTTCTTCCTTAAAATAGCTTTTCCTCTTGAATTAGACATAACAGTATAGCTAGACAATTAAAATTTTTCATACCATAAAGGAAGAACTTTGACTATATATACCACTTTAAATTTTGCACAGCTCATTGCTGCAGGCTTTTTTTTTTTTCTTTATAATGATGGTTGTGATAAGAATAATAATGAAGCATTCTGCTTCACAAATATTCAATTTGCCTCCATTATGCTTGAAAAACCTCCTATTAAGAGGAGTCTTTCAAAAATATTTTTAAAGAGCTAATTCTACTTTTCTTTCTAAAACATTACTATTGCAAATGAGAAGAGTTTCTGTTCGCTTCCCTCCATATCAACAATACTGTAAAGGAACCACTCAAAAATCAGTGAGAACCAACTGTGAAAAAGACCAGACTTTTTTGTTTATTTTATTGCATTATTTTCAGGATATCTTTTCACTGTTATAGAATTTTTTTCATTAAATGAGGTATTCAGTTTGTTTCCCCAAAAATACCTATGAGAAAGGAAAAGCATTATTGTAAATGCTATACTAACAATGAACATGCATTCTAATGAAATCGAAAGAACAATTTTTTGTCACTTTAT
>NW_006408535.1:3507669-3509121 GCF_000296735.1 Chrysochloris asiatica
ACCTTAGTTCTCAATGTGACACCTTTGCTCTTTAACATTTTAAAGGGGACTTTTGCAGTACATTTGCCTAATTCAGCACATCATTTAATTTCTTGACTGCTGCTTACATGAACTTTGGTTGTGGATCTAAGATAAATGAAGTTTCTGACAACTTCAATCTTTTCTTTTTATCATTAAGTTATTTATTGGTCTAATTGTGGGAATTTTCCATTTTTTTACATTGAGGTGGGATCCATATTGAAGGCAGTGGTCTTTGATCTTCATGAGTTGATATTTTAAGTCTTCTTCACTTCTAGCAATCAAGGTTGTATCATCTACACATTGCAGGTTGTTAACGAATCTTCCTTCAATCCTGATGCAACACTTTTCTTCATATAATCCAGCTTTTCAGATTATTTGCTCAGCATACAGATTAAATCTTTACAGTGAAAGGATACAGCCATGGTGCACACCTTTCCTAATATTAAACCATTCGGTATCCCCTTGTTCTTTTCAAATGACTCCCTCCTGGTCTATACACAGGTTCTTCATGAGCACAATTAAAGAGTTTTGGAATACCATTCCTCACAATATTATCCATAGTTTTTTATGATCAACGCAGTCTGATGTCTTTTTATAGTCAGTAAAGAAAAGTAAACATCTTTCTGGTAATCTCAGCTTTCAGCCAAAATCCATCTGAGGTCAGCAATGATATTCCTAATTCTATGCCTGTCTTAGGCTGGGTTTTCTAGAGAGGCAAAACCAGTGAAACATATATGTATATACATAAGAAGAGTTTATTATAAAGAAAAAGTCTTACTATGGCAGAGTCCCAGGTCCCCAATGGAAGAGAGAGTGTCTTTCCTGCATCTATTATATTGGCAGGAGGTCACATCTCTAAGGAAGCATCCCTTCAATTGATTGGCTGCTCATAGCCATCATCATGGTTAACTATGCCTATCTTAGGTTTCATCACTAAGGGAATAAGCATATCTCAAATGCTAAACTTCTGGAAATCCTGACCTAGTCAAATTGACACAAAATCCTATTAAACTTCACCTATTAAACTTTAAACGTATGAACTATAAGCATAATCTCTGGTGGTTGTGTACTGTGGAGTTGGTTCCGACTCATAGCAACCCTGTATAGGATTTCCAAGGCTGCAAATCTTTACAGGAGTAGAAAGCCTCATCTTTCTCTCACGGAACCACTGGTAGTATCAAACTGCTGACCATGAGGTTAGCAACCCAACTTGTAACCACTGTGCTATGAGCACTCCTGTGCAAAACCTCTGAGTAAAGAAAATTGTAAAATCATACTTTCACCTAACATGATATGGTTAAAACATGTACATCCAACAACGCCCTACCCCCATTTTCATTTTATACGTCACAAATTAAGAAAGCATAAATATTTGATGCACACATGTAAAACAAAACAAATATTCATTTATACATCCAAACGGCACATTCT
>NW_006408535.1:3509666-3511007 GCF_000296735.1 Chrysochloris asiatica
AGCAACTGCATCCATAAGAAAATTCCAGTTCATCAAATTTCTCAATTGGCACTTGTTTACAGTATCAAAAACTTTGATCTTCATCTGTCCAGGTTCTGGTCACAACTCAGCTGTAGCCACCAAATCTAGGTCAAATGACTACCAGATGCAAGTTTGGGAGTTCACACACTTCCCTGTACTTCACACCAGCTGACCTCTCCATGCCCACCCCTAGTGCCCAGGGTTAGGTCAGTGGGTTCAGGAGTTCACACAACACCCTAAACTTCAGAAAAGTCAGCCTTCATCTTCTCTCA
The DNA here is from genome assembly GCF_000296735.1 of Chrysochloris asiatica. Classification (NCBI taxonomy): domain Eukaryota; kingdom Metazoa; phylum Chordata; class Mammalia; order Afrosoricida; family Chrysochloridae; genus Chrysochloris; species Chrysochloris asiatica. The sequence goes on from NW_006408535.1 coordinate 3,509,960, forward strand.
TCTCAGGGTCAACAGGTGCCAATAAAATATGTTCAGACTCAGCTTGTGTCTTCATTACTGCATTTTCCCCAATTCCACTCACACATAAACTCACATGGTCACCAACAAGTGTACTGCTCAATGGTTCCCTTTAACTTTCATTCCTAGGAGATTTTCTTTGATGGGCCAACTTTCCTTACCTTGATGCCTCTAAATCCCAAAAAGCCTAATTGTCTGCTTTTGTTCTGCATGAATTTCTTGTTCTCTCAGCAGTTCTGGGTAGATCTGCTAGTCCTTTCAAATGCAAATGTCCCAACTTGAAAGTTCTGGGGGGCACTCAGAAGGCCACTTAAGGGTCCATACTTTAGGAAAACTTAAAGCAAGAAGCCTGTTTTTTCTAGGCAAATTCTAATTTCTCTTTTAGCAAACCCTATCAAGTACAGGCTGAAGGCAGATTTACAAGCTCTTTGTAATCATAATTCCCAATATTCCAATCACACATATATGTCTATTTCATAATAATAGGCAGGAGAAACCAATATCCATCAGTCAGTCAAACACATAAACCTTTTAAAATATTCAATTCAATCTTTTCTTCTCCCTTAGACTAGCCACTTTCAAACTCATATAGCCTTGAGCCTAAGGCAGGGTTCATTCCAGTAGGCCCTGTCTCCCCATCTGCAATGTATTTTAACCAGTACATGATCAGCTCCAGGCAACTCCAGAAGCAGCTGTTCTCCCCTCTGCTTAAGTATTTTATCCCATTCTCCTTCCTTATTTCCTTTATAAAACTTTATGCTTTTATGAGTTGGAGCCATTACAATGAATCCTGCTCTTGACATCAGCTGCAAAAACCAAGTGGAAGCCATGTCTTATTTCCTCTGACTCTTCAAGGGGGGAAAGAGAATCAAATTCAAAGTTAGCCCAAGACTAATTCCTATGAAGTGGAGGTTAGACATGTCTCTACCCTATATAAGTGGCTTTAAAATTAGTAAGACTTGAGAACCAACTTAGAAAATTCATTCTTATGATTTTATTTCTCTAGAATCCCATTCTCTTGGTACCACAT
>NW_006408535.1:3512024-3514865 GCF_000296735.1 Chrysochloris asiatica
CATGGATATAAAATATGCAGTCTTTTAACTCTGATTATTTGGTTTTGTCTACCCAAAACCAGTTGATTAAACTTAGTTCAGTTGACTCTACCTCATTGTGACCCATGAGTGTCACATAGAATTGTGTATGATAATTTATCCAATGGTTGTTTTTCAGTGGATCATTAGCCCCTTTTTTTTAAGTTCCACTCGTAGATTCAAACCTTAAAACTTTCATTCAGCAGGTGATTGTGTTAACCATTTTCACCATACAAGGACTCTTGTAGTCAAAGGAATAGTGGTTAATTAAGTTTGTTTTTCCTTTTTCTACATTAAAACTAATAGTCACAGCAGGATCACATTATTTTCTCTATCTATGTGCATGTTACTGGGCATTTTTCAGTGTGATATTATATCCATGTGAGTGTATATCATGTAGCACACCATATGGCAAGCTCTCACTCCCAAGCAAACTAAATTAACCAACAATATTTTGGCTACAGGAGTCCTTGTATGGTGCAAATGGTTAAAACAGTTTGTCATATTGTGGTGGCTCGTGTGTTGCTGTGATATTGGAAGCTATGCCACCAGGATTTTAAATACCAGCAGGGTCATCCCATTCAAGCTGTACAGGCTTAAACTGAGCTCCCAGGCTACAACAGACTAAGAAGAAGGAGAGGAGGACCACTAATGAATAATTATCCACTGAAAATCTTAGGTATAGCATCAGGACATTGTCTGATAGACTGCTGGAAAATAAGCACATCAGGTTAGAAGGCAGTCAAATACCACTTGGAAAGGGCTGCCTCCTTAAAGTAGTATTGACTTCCTAGATCCCTGGAATGATTGATGTCAACATTCATGAAAATCTCCAAAGAATGATGGGTCTACAGCTGCTGAAAGGCAATAAGGACCTTCCTCCAGAGCCAGTGCTCTGCATTTGGACTTCTAGTCTTCTAAACTGTGACAGAATAAAATTTTAGTTATAGCAGCACTAGATAATTAAGGCACTCATGTTGCAATATTGATGAATTATGTGTGCAAAACATTGATGAATACAGGAAGAATCAAAAGAAGATGTAAGGAATAAACAAAATCCCTACACCACAGAGAACTGATAGATGTTCATTCATTTCTAGAGTTAGCATATTATCAATAAATCATGGTACTGAACGAAGAAGTCTAAGCTGCACTGAAGACATTGCCAACATGTAAGGTTTCAATAATTGGCAGATTATAAATTGAAATGATTCAACAAATTGATACAGCATTAGAGAGTCTCACTTGTCTACATCAGGAAATTTGAAAGACAATTACTTGGCCAATGATTGGAAGAAATCCACATTTGTGCCCATTTCAAATAAAGATGACCTAACAGGATGTGGAAATCATCAAAAAAATATCATTAATATCACATGCAAGTAAAATTTTGCAGAAGATAATTTTAAAATAGTGGCAGCAGCGTATTGATGGATAGCTGCTAGAAATTCAAGACAGATTCAAAAGAGGACATGGAACTACGGATATTAATGCTGATATCAGATCGATCTTGGCTGAAAGCTGAGAATACCAGAAATATGTTTACTTGTGCTTTATTGACTGCACAAAGACATTCGACTGTGTGGGTCATAACAAACTATGGATAATATTGAGAAGAAGGATTATTCCAGAACTCTTAGATGCGCTCATGAGGATTCTGCACATAGAACAAGAAGCACTTGTTCAAACAGATCAAGGGGATACTGAATGGTATCCTTTCACCATACTTATTCAATCTCTTTGTTGAGCAAATAACCTGAGAAGCTAGATAATATGAAGAAGAACATGACAAGATCATTCTTCATATAATGTTCAGGATTGGAGGAAGAATCATTAACAACCTATGATATGCACTTAACACAACCTTGCTTGCTGGAAGTGAACAGGACTTGAAATACCTTAAAATACTGATGAAAACCAAAGTCTACAGCTTTCAGTATGGATCATACCTCCATAGAAAGAAAACAAAAATCCTCACAACTGGACTACTAAATAACTTTATAATAAATGGTGAGAAGTTTGAAGTTGTGAAAGACTTCATTTTGTTTGGATCAACAATCAAAGCCTAAAGGTAAGCTGTAGTCAAGGGACCAAAGCATGTATTGCGTTAGGCAAATCTGCTGCAAAACTTCTTTTTAAAGTGTTAAAGAACAAAGATGTCAGTTTGAGGATTGAGGTGTACCTGACCAAAATCATGGTATTTTCAGTAACTTCAAATGCATGTGGAAGTTGAACAATGAAAAAGGAAGACCACCTAGGAATTGATGCTTTTGAATTTTTGGTGTTGGAGGACAACATGGGAAGTACTATGGATTGTAGAAAAGCAAAATATGTGTTGGAAGAAGTACAACCAGAATGGTCCTTAGAAGTGAGGATGGTAAGACTGTCTTTTGGACGTTGGGTATATTATCAGGAGCTACAAGACCCTAGAGAAGGATATCATGCTTGGAAATTTTCAGTCTCTGAACATTCCTCTGAAAAAGAGGAAGACCCCCAAAAGAGATGGATGGACACAATGGTAATAACAATGAGCTCAAACATAAAGACAATTGGGAGGTTGGTGCAGGATCGGACAATGTTTTGTTCTGTTGTGCATAGGGTTGCTATGAGTCTGGACCAACTCAATGGTACCTGACAACAACAACAATCCTGCTTACATCCAGCTTCCACATTTTCCTGTTGCGGACCGTGTAAGACTGGTCAGAGGTTCGAGGCCCTCTAGGGCCGAGTGTAACAAATGAGGCCACTGGCAGTTAATGGCAAATTGCTTTCATTTTAATATTCAGTTATATATATTAAATTAATACACGGAGCCTTTGAGAA
>NW_006408535.1:3515530-3564728 GCF_000296735.1 Chrysochloris asiatica
GGCATTTTCCAGTCCACATTGGGCAACTGGATTTGGTTGGGGATAAAAATATAACTGTGTCAACTAGTTTCACTTCAAATTAATGACCACTGACTTACACAGGTCTTTTGTGTATTATCTAGCAAGTTTCTAACATTGCTTTTTTGTTCATACTCCCAACTTTGACTACAATTTCACTTTTTTTCTCTGTTCAATCCTCCTTATTTTCTGTAGGTAATCTTGTTTTCTCTTTCACAAAGAACTTGAAAGAAATCAGGAAACAATTGCTACACATTTCCCATATTGCCAATCTATCATACTGTGTTTCTGGATTCTCCATGTTATTATAGATGAACTGTCCATTCATATTTAAGATTAATACTTCATTTAGTCATACTGACTCTCATTAGTATGAATTTTCATTTTAGTAATGTCTCTCTTCTTCATTATGAATCAGCAAACTTTCTGCTCTATTGAATCATTTAATGATCATATAAATAATACTGTAAAAACATCTGTGTTAAAACAAACAAGAAACTTGAGCATACATATTCTTTCAAATACCAATCAGTCTTCTGTTACCTTAAAAAATTTGGGTTTTACACTTGTACAGGGACCATGTGAATCTCTGAATTGCTCCAATCTTAGTGTCTACACTAACTTTAGAGCAAAACTCTTTTAAAATATTATGTGTATTCGCTATTTATCATTCCGCTCCTCTTATTCTATCTTGAACCTTCCCTAGTGAGGTCTTAGTGCTTACCACCAGAATGAAAATTATGTTAAAATTATCCATGATCATGATGATTCCCAGTTCTAAACTTTTTTAACATACTGGTTCTCATCTAAATTGACCTATTGACTTCATTATTCTCTCTTTCTTGAAATACGATCTTGCCAGAATATTCTTCTTGTTCTCCTCCTGTTTCACTGTACATTCTTTTTATGTCTTGCTCATGGATATCTACCCATCTTTATGTCTTATAAGTGTTAGTACATCCCAAGACCCAGTCTTCTGACACTTTGCCTCCACCCTCACTCCTTGATAAATTCATTTTAAACCATCTACGTTAAAAGCTCTTAAATCTAGCCTTTCATTTGAACTATACAGCATTATAGATCTGATTATCCACTTTATGTCTCTACAAAGATGTTTAATACACATTTCAAGTTTAACATATCCCCAATAAACAACTCTCCCTAACCTGCTCCTTCAAGTCTTTCCCATCTTAATATAGTTCCTTTCTTACAGATACTCAGCTAACAATCATCTTTGTATCTCTTTCTTCTTACATCCCATAAATTTACAGTCCACAACTATTAATAAATCCTACAGCTTACAACTTCAAAGCATGTATGTACTCTGATCACTTTCACAATATCCACTGTGATTATATTGGTCCAGATACTATCATTTCTCACTTGGATTATGTTGGTATTCTGTATGTGTTCTCCTTGGTTCTGTCCTTTCCTTCTTTGGTCTCTTAAAGCACAGCAGCTAGGTTTTATTAAATCATATGTCAAATCATGTCCCTTCTTTCTCTAAATCTTCTAATGAATTTTCATGTCTCTCAGAATAAGAACCATAGTTTCAAATAGCCTACAGTATATACTCTATACAATACACGATCTTCTCTGCTCTATAGCTTACAATCATCCCTTTACTCCTTAAATTTTAACACACTGTACTCATTCAACAAACATTTTCTGAGTTGATAATATATGATCAACATTTTTGAGATACTGCGGACAAAGCAGTGAACAGATTTGGTGGTGTTCTTGATTTTCCTCATGCAAATTTAGGGCCTTTACCTTTGCTGGTTCTGTTTAGGAGATTTTTCTACCATAAATCCACGAGAATGGCGCCTTTTCTTCCTTAGTTCTCTGTCTCAGTGAGGTGCAACTGAGCTCTCTTTTTCCTTCTTATCCCATAGGAATGTTCCTTATTGCCATAACTCTCTTTCTTTGATTTCTACCAATTTATCATTAACTGAGTTTTCTGTAAGTTTGGTTATTTTGTATTTCAACTCATTAGAATTTATAAAAAATTCATGGCAACAAAACATAATAAAAGAAAAGAATAGATTTTACTTAACAGCAGGAGTATAAATAGTTTTTAGGTGCAATCAAGTCAATATTGACTCATAGTGACCTTATGCACAGCACAACAAAACACTGCCCAATCCTGGGTCAACCTCACTGCTGTTGCCATGCTTGAGTCCATCGATTCTGCCACTTGGCCAAACCATTTAGATGGGGGTCTTCCTCTTTTTCTCTGACCCTCCACCTTACCAAACATATCCTTCTTCAGCAACTGGTCCCTCCTGACAATATGTCTGAAATATGAGAGACGAAGTTTGGCTATCTTGGCCTACAAGGAGCATTCTGGCTGCACTTCTTCTAAAACGGATCTGTTGGTTCTTTTGGCAGGCCATGGCACTTTCAATATTCTCCTCCAATACCATAACTCAAAAGCATCAATTCTTCTACAGTGTCCAGCTTTCACATGTATATGAGGTATTGAAAATACCATGGCTTGGGTCAGGCGCACCTTAATCCTCAAGCTGACATCTTTGTTCTTCAACACTTTAAAAAGGTCTTGTGCAGAAGATTTCATTATGCTATTAATATATCGTTTGATTTCTTGACTACCGCTTCCATGAGTTGATAGTTGATCCAAGAAGAATAAAGTCCTTGACAACCTCTATCTTTTCTCCATTGATAAGATTGTTATTTATTGGTCCAGTGGTGAGGATTTTTGTTTTCTTTACATTGAGATACTATCCATACTGAAGGCTATGTTCTTTGAACTTCATCAGCAAATATTTTAAATCCTCTTCACTTTCAGCAAGCAAGGTTGTATCATCTGCATATCACAGGTTGCTAATGAGTCTTCCTCCAATCCTGATGTCACATTTTTCGTCATAGAACCTATCTTCTCAGCTTATTTGCTCAGCATACAAGTTGAATAAGTATGGTGAAAGAATACAACCCTGTCGCACACCTTTCTTAATTTTAAAACATTCAGTGTTCCCATGTTCTGTTCAACCAACTGCCTCTTGGTCCATGTACAGATTCCTCATGAGCACAATTAAGTGTTCTGGAATACTCATATTTCAAAATGTTGTCCATAGCTTGTCATGATTCACACAATCGAAAGCCTTTTCATAGTCAACAAAACACAGGCAAACAAACATCTTTCTGATATTCTCTGCTTTCAGCCAAGATCCATCTGACATCAGCAATGATATCCCTCGTTCCACGCCTCTTCTGAATCCAACTTGAACCTCTGGAAGTTCTCTCTCAATGTATGCATTCAGTAGTTTCTGTATTACCTTTAGTAAAACTTTAGTTGCATGGGATATCAAAGAGATTGTCCAATGATTTCCGCATTCCATCGGGTCACCTCTGTTTGGAATAGGCACAAATACAGATCTCTTCCAATCAGTCAGCCAGATAGTTATCTTCCAAATTTCTTGGCATAGATGAGCGAGTGCCTCCTGTGCCACCTTACTTTCTTGAAAGATTTCAATTTTTATTCCATCACTTTTAATCACTGAATACCTTATGAACAGCAGAGGTGTATAAACAGCAGAGCTGAAAAATGCTAAGGTTATATTTATTATAAATTTATTTTCATTAAGTTTTTATTGTTGTTGTTATTTATACATCATTTTCAACAATATTAGAGCAATAGGAAGTATGTTTTACTTAATTTGATTCACTTGTGAATAATAGCTCCTCATTAACAAAGATGATTTATTGGTTTTTGAAAGATCCACAGCAGACTTTGTTTGTTTGTTTGTTAAGTGCCGTCGAGTCGGTTCCGACCCATAGCGACCCTGTACAGGGTTTCCGAGGGTGTAAATCCTTACGGGAGTAGAAAGCCTCATCTTTCTCCCACGGAGCGGCTGGTAGTTTCGAACCGCTGACCTTAAGGTTCGCAGTCCGATTTGTAACCACTACGCTACCAGCCAAATAAATTCTTTCTGATTACTTTCTAATCATAATATTATCTGAATTCAAGTACAACTAATACAGTCAAAATATCACCTATGCTAGTAAAGAATCTGAGTCCTTACTGAGAAGATCTAAGTGACTTTCCACTCTGTTCATGGACAAGAGCCAACCCTAATCTACCTCACTGAATTCATTAGCCCTACATATTTCTACATAATATAATGCATTAGAAATCTTTGTGTTTCAATTTATATTTATATTCTGATTTATTTGTTACATGTCATAAACATCTCTAAAATAAAAAGAATATTGTTGTTTAAATTGTCTTTTCATTAGAATCAGAGAAGTAGACATCATGTTAGGGAAACACTGATTTTGAGAGAAGCACTCATAAGATTATCAATTTCATTGGAGATGGGTAGCCTGTAATTTGATAAAGGATCACTAATTTCGTATATTTCCTTTGAATTCCAAAAACTCAGGTTTCCCTACTGGTTTGTTACCTGAGTATTATTCCGTTGTTGTTGTTGTTAGGTGCCATCAAGTTGGTACCAACTCATAGCGACGTTATGCACAGCAGAACGAAATACTGCCCGATCCTGGGCCAACCTCACTACTGTTGTCATGCTTGAGTCCACTGATGTTCTCACTTGGACAGTCCATCTCATTGGGGGTCTTCCTCTTTTTCTCTGACCCTCCACCTTACCAAACACTATGTCCTTCTCCAGCGACTGGTCCCTCCTGACAATATGTCCAAAGTATGAGACAAAGTTTGTCCATCTTGGACTCCAAGGAGCACTCTGGCTGCACTTCTTCCAGAATGATCTATTGGTTCTTTTGGCAGGCCATGGCACTTTCAATATTCTCCACTAACACCATAACTCAAAAGCATCAATTATTCTATGGTCTTCCTTATTCACTGTCCAGCTTTCGCATGCATATGAGGTAATTGAAAATACCATGGCTTGGGTCAAGCGCACCTTAGTCGTCAAGCTGACATCTTTGCTCTTCAACACTTTAAAAGGTCTTGTGCAGCACATTTGCCTAATGCAATATGTTGTTTGATTTCTTGATTGTAGCTTCCATGAGTGTTGATAGTTGATCCAAGAAGAATTAAGTCTTTGACAACGTCAATCTTTTCTCCATTGATAAGAATGTTGTTTATTGGTCCAATGCTAAGGATTTTTGTTTTCTTTACATTGAGATGTAATACATCAGTAAATGTTTTAAGTCCTCTTCACTTTCAGCAAGCAAAGTTGTATCACCTGTATATCATAGGTTGTTAATAAGTCTTCCTCCAATCCTGATGCCACATTTTCTTCATATAACCTAGCTTCTCAGATTATTTGCTCAGCATACACATTGAATAACTACGGGGAAAGAATACAACCTTGTCGCACATGTTTCTTAATTTAAACCATTCAGTGTTCCCATGTTCTGTTCCAACAACTGACTCTTGGTCCATGTACAGATTCCTTATGAGCACAATAAAGTGTTCTGGAATACTCATACTTCGCAATATTGTCCATAGTTTGTCATGATCCACACAATCAAAAGCCTTTGCATAGTCAATAAAGCACAGGTAAACATCTTTCTGATATTCTCTGCTTTCAGGTAAGATCCATTGGACATCAGCAATGATATTCTTCATTCCATGACCTTTTCTGAATCCAGCTTGAACCTCTGGAAGTTCTCTGTCAATGTATGCTTGTAGCCGTTTCTGTATTACCTTTAGTAAAACTTTAGTCGCATGGGATATCAAAGAGATTGTCCGATGATTTCCAAATTCCATTGGGTTACCTGTCTTTGGAATGGGCACAAATATGGATTTCTTCCAATCAGTAAGCTAGATCGTTGTCTTCCAAATTTCTTGGCATAGATGAGTGAATGCCTCCAATGCTGCATAAGTTTTTTGAAAATTTTCAATTCTCATTTTATCAATTCCTAGAGTCTTGTTCTTTGCCAATGCCTTCAGTGGACTTTCGACTTCTTTCATCAATATCATTGATTCTTTAGTTGTACCCCTTTAACAAATGAAGGTCCCAAAAGTTTTACACCTTTTGCATCATCATGATCAACTCTATTTTGGGGAGGCAGCTCTTAGTCATATTTTGAGTGCCTTCCAACCTGATAGTCTCATCTGACAATGTCCTGTGGCTATTAATAAGGTTTTCAGTGCCTAAACGTTCAGAAATAGTCTGCATCTCCTTTCTAGTCTGTCTTAGGCTAGAAGCTTAGCTGAAACCTGTCCACCAATGGTGATCCTGCTGGTATTCAAATAATCTGTGGCATAGCTTCTAGAATCACAGCAACATGCAAGCCACAACAGTATGACCCATATACAGATGAATGATGGGGGTCTTCCTTGTAAATGTATGGGTATTATCCCATCACAGAGAGAATTGTGCTTCACTATAGATTTTGAAATGTTCTTTTTCATGATGAATGCTACACCATTCTTCTTCAATTTGAGTTGTTCCCAGCGTAGTAAACTATATGACAGTCAGAATGAAAATTTTCTATATCAGTCAGTTTCAGTTCATGAATGCCTCAGATATTGATCTTTATGCATTATGTTTTTGACAACTTTCAATTCTCATATTTTCATATTCCACACACTCCATTTTCCAATTACCAAGCCATGGTATTTTCAATAACCTCATATGCACGTGAAAGCTGGACAAAGAATAAGGAAGACCGTAAAATAATTGATGCTTTTGAGTTATGGTGTTGAAGGAGAATATTGAAAATGCCATGGGCTGCCAAAAGAACCAACAGATCTGTGTTGGATGAAGTGCAGTCAGAGTGCTCCTTGGAGGCCAGGATTGCCAAACTTCGGCTCTCATACTCTGGACATATTGTCAGGAGGACCAATCGCTAGAGAAGTATATCATATTTGGTAAGGTGGAGGGTCAGAGAAAGAGAAGACCCCCAGCACGACAGATTGATAAATTGCCAGCATCAATGGGCTCAAGTGTGGCAACAATAGTGAGGTTGGCCCAGGATTGGACAGTGTTTCATTCTGTTGTCTATAGGGTCGCTATGAGTTGATACCGACTCGATGGCACTAACAACAACAAAGGATGTTTGTATCTGTTTCTTCTGATTTTGAGTTGAGCCTCATCAGCAAATGGAGGTCCTGAAAGTTTTATTCCATTTTTGTCATCATGTTAAACTTTACTTTAGGAGGTAGGTCTTCCCCAGTTATATTTCAAGTGCCTTTCAACCTGAGGAGCTCATCTTCTGGCACTATATATGACAAGATTCTTCTGGTATTCACAATATTTTCATCTACCAGCACTATATCTTGATCTTGTACCTTCCACTTTAGTGTATCTTTCAATGGGTTCCAATAATCATCTTGCTGAATCTTTGTGAGTTTCTCTATATAGAATTATATAATCTACAAATAATTTCACTTCTTCTTTGCCAATTTGGATGACTTTAATTTCCCTTTCATGCCTTAAAGCTTTGGCTAAGACTTGCAACAAAATATTGAATAGTAATGAGTAATATTGCTTCTTGATCATATGTTGCCTCTGAGGTAGTTGAGCACTGAACATTTCTTTTTGGTATAGTGATAATTTGCATTCCTTCCATCTTGTTTTAATGCCTTCTGCACCATTCAATATTTTGCCCATAGAAGCCTTCAATCTTATAAGTTGGGGTTTGAATTTTGTCTTCAGTTCTTTCAGTTTCAGTTTCAGCTGAGTGTGTTCTTCCTTTTGGCCTTCTAACCTCAGGTCTTCGCACATTTTATTGTAATACTTGACTTTGTCTATTCGAGACCTTTGAAATTTTCTGTTCAGCTCTTTTACTTCCTCATTACTTCCATTCACTTTAGCTTCTCTGTGTTCAAGAACAACTTTGACTCTCTTCTGACATCCTGTTAGGTCTTTTCTTTCTTCCCTGTCTTTTTAATGAACTTTTGTTTTCTTCTGTATGATGTTCTTGATATCACTCCACAACTCTTTTGGTCTTTGGTCATTAGTGTCTAATGCACCAAATCTGTTCTTGAGATGGTCTCGAAATACTGTTAGGATATATTCAGGGTCTTAATGTTTTTCTCATATTTTTGGCTGTTTTCATTTTGTAAGGTTCAGTCTGATCTTGTATATGAACAATTGATGGTCTGGTTCCACAACCAGTGCCTGGCCTTGTTTGGGGTTTTCCACTGTATTTATTCCTTATTTTGGCTTTTCCAATATATTGAGCTTTTCACTGTTGCTTTCCACAGATGTAGTCAATTTGACTCCTGTGTATTACAGCTTATGAGGTCCATATGTATAGTCACTTTTTATATTATTTAAAAAAGTTATTTGCAATGAATAATTCATTGGTCTTATAAAATTCTACCATAGGGTCTCTGGCTTCATTTCTATCACCATAGCCATGTTTTCTAATTACTGATCCTTCTTTGTTTCTAACCTTCACACTCCAATCACCAGCAATTACCAGTGTATCTTGATTGCATGTTTGATCAATTTCAGAGTGAAGAAGTTGGTAGAATTCCTCAATTTCATCATCACTGGTTTTAGTTATTGGTATGTGATATTGAATAATGTGTTATTAACTTGTCTTCCTTACAGGTCTTTCTTATAGTCCACTTCAGCCACTAATGCCTAGAATTTGGATTTTTATGTGTTTCATTTCATTTTTTGACAACTTCCAAATTTCCTAGCTTCATATTATGTACATTTCATGTTCCGATTATTAAAGGATGTCTGCTCCCGTTTCTCCTCATTTTGAGTGGTGCCACAAAAAATGACAGTCCTGAAAGCTTTACTCCATTCACATCATTATTGTCAACTCTCCTTTGAGAAGGCAACTGAAGGGTGTCATCTTCTGGCACTATATCTGACAATGTTTCACTGTTATTCATAAGGTTTCTAAATGTTGTCCCTTTAGTGCCTAAAAGCCAAGCAAAAACCAAACCAATTGCCATTAAGCTGATTCTGATTTCTAGCAATCCTATAGAACAGAGTAGAAGTGCTCTTTGGGTTTTTGAGACTCTAAATCTTTAAGGGACAAATAGCCTCATCTTTCTTTCAAGGAATCAATGGTGGATTAGATCCATTGAATTTGTGGTTAACGCACAATGCTTCACACACCACTCCACCTAGATTTATTTTCAGTGCTTAAGTATCTAGTAAATACTTTCTGAACAAATACATAAAAGAAACAATACAGAATAAATGAATATTTAAAGTGATAGCTAGCATCTTTGCAGATTTAGGAAGTACTAGAGATTAATGACCTTGCATATATCCACTGGGAGAGTCCCAATAAACTGTCCAGTCTGTTTAGGTCTGTCTGAGGTTTAAACTCCAAAATTTGTCATTATGTAACTTTTTTTATTTTCTGTGTAGCAAAAGTTCCTTTTTGTTATGCAGTTGACATTTCTACTTGGAAAAGTAATGGTAAGAATATCAATCCCTTGTATTCCAGTTATTTCTGAGTAAGAATCTTACAAAAATGACTATATTCTATGATCCTAATTACTTAGAAGTTTTTATGTACAATGGGCTGATACATATGTGAGAGTTATGAGGAAATCACTTATGATAAAAATTATGAGAAAATTGTCCAGGTACATTTTCTTGTGAAGGTATTAAGTTTAACATGTACATGTTCAAAAGACACTCAGTTATCATCTAGTCCGATCTTTTCATCCTACAGAGAAATTGAACAAATATGGAAGAAAGAATGCTACACTGAATGCCTGGGGACAAATAGAGGAGAAAGGGGCAGAATAATTGTCCCCAATGTGTTATGCAGCAACCTTGATGTAATTCAGCATCAGACATGGCCTGTGGATGTTGTTGTTTTTAAGTGCCGTTGAGTCGGTTTCTACTCATAGTGACCCCTATATAGGGTTTTTGAGGAGTAGCTGGTGAATTTGAACAGCTGACTTGCAGTTCAAACCAACTGTTAGGTCTAGTGCATTATCACACAGCACCACACTATGCCTGTGAATAGTGATAAGCATTTGACTCTTGACCCAGGTATCACACAATTCCTGAGACAGTAATGATGGAAATCGTACAGTTACAGTAAGATAAGAACTGTCCTGATGATCTGGGCAGATCATTATAACTCCCGAAGAAAAAATGTCTGCACCTAAGTGTGGGGAAAATGAGCTCAAGTGAGGCATCAATCCGTTGTCAAACCCCTGGTTCTCTGCACTCAGCACAGGAGTTGTTTATCACATGTGCATTGTAAAGAGCTAAGATTAAAATATGGACAAGCCATAAAGTAAGCACAGTGGAAATGTAAAATCATGTGTTGTTTTCTCTCAGATAATTATGCCTCATTCTGGGAGCTCTCTGCCCACATCTCCGTGCAAAGCCCAGGAAACTTTCCCATGGAGAAGCATTGCACTGGCAGTGTAGTGTTTGAATTCTCTAAAAGAAATGTGTTTTCCAAGAGGGCTATCATGGTCTCATCAACTAGGGAGAATCATAACAATCATGCATGAAGATAAAAAAGAAAGTTGGAATAGAAGGAATATATACCACATTTTGTAATATATAAAATATTTTGAGCCAAAGGAAATAAAGGCAGCTGCAGAAGCTGAAGTAAAAATGAATGTTGAAGATTTTTTGCATGGGCCTCACGTTGGAATATTTATAACCATGTACAAATGGTGATAACTTCAACTGCCTTTCAAGATTATGGTGCCCCGGGCAGGAAAATCAGGAGTACTATTGCTCACAAAATATTACCTTACCTAGGTTTATTTGTGAGATAGTAAAATAAAGTAAGCCCAGTTAAGGATGTTGGTATATGTTGTGTGGGTGGGATGATCTAATACAAAGAAATTCAATGACTACAACAAGAACACTTTGAGGAGAATAGAGCAGAATATATTATCATCTGGGAGTTAGGATTTCCAGGGGAAAAAAAAAACAGGAAACACTGAGTTTAATATGAGATTTTTCTTTTTCTTATGGGAAAAATGCACATTCTTTCATAAAACAAATGCTCTGTTTGCTGACATAAAATGTAATAAAAATGTTTAGCCACATCAAGTAAAGTGAAGGCCATAATATGATTTTTTAAATTAATGGTTTCTCCAGACTTTTTCCAAATTATAAAAGGAAATATAGGACTTTTCTTATTTCTAAAAATACATTTCTAAAGGTGAAGTTTATCAAATCAACAGAAAATATTTTCAAGAGAAATAAGAAGATGGCAGATTAATATAACTTTTTGTGTAACTGAAGAACAATGAGACTTCTGGTTTCAGTTTGAATATGTAAAGAGATTGGAAGTTATCAGTCTAATATTTATAACAATGGATAGCTGTAATAAGCAAAAATCAATGACTTTTCTTGGGCCTGTCAGAGAATTGAAATCCTGGTGTGGTGCTGTGGGTTAACGAGCCAGACTGCAAAGCCATTGGAACTGCAAGGGTGGCGGTTCAAACTCACCAGCTGCTCCTATACAGGGTTGCTATGGGTTGGAACCGACTCAATGGCACTTAACAAGAATAACAACAACCACTCCAAATTGGGAGAGATAGGTGAATCTGAAGAGCCATAGCCAACATATACTTAAATAAGATAAAATTATAATAAAAACTTATGGGAATTTTTAAAAATTTCATTTATGCTTTACTGTGAATTATGTTATAGTTTACATGGGAGAATATGAGTTTTACATTCATCCTATCATATATCATTTCATTGCCATGGTTACAGTCCCCTCCATGCATCATCAACCAACTAAATGGTATACCCTGCAAGCCTGCCCCCTGGTCATCAGCACACAGCCCCTCTCCCTCTCTGGATCTAGAGTTCCCTGATGCTCCATCTCTCCACATCATCTTCTCTGTCTCTCCATCTCGGGCAACATTGTTTCTCTGGGTAGAGTTCCGCACTCCGCTCTTCTTCCTTGATGGTCCCAGGTGGTATACCCTGCAAGCCTGTTCCCTGGTCATCAGCACACAGCTCCTCCCTCTCTGGGTCTAGAGTTCCCTGATGCTCCATCTCTCCACATCATCTCCTCTGCCTCCATCTCAGGTAACACTTTGTCTCTGGGTAGGTTTCTGCACTCCTCTCTTCTTCGCTAATGGTCCCAGGGACCTCCGCTTATGGACTGCAAAGTCAATCACTCCCCAACTTTTGCTATAAAATGTCTACCTGTACATTTCCAACCCTCACAGTCAGTCCTGATAACAATTATTGACCATTATACCACAAGAAACCTTTCCCCATCTCCTTTCATCAGTCCTGCCAGACAGATTGGATACTACTCAGTGGAGATTGTACCTTCCCACAAGTCCCAGTCTCTACACATCTTCACCTGCATTTATTTTCCTCTACTTTCTTCATCTTTGCTGTTATTGTTGGTGTGAGATGATATCTCATTGTTGTTTTGATTTGCATCTCTCTAATGGCTAGTGATCGTGAACATTTCTTCATATGTTTGTTGGCTGCCTGGATCTCCTCCTTGGTGAAGTGTCTGTTCATGTCCTTTGCCCAGTTTTTAATTGGGTTATTTGTCTTTTTCTTGTAGAGGTGTTGTAGTTTCCTATATATTTTAGAAATGATTCCTTCTTTGTCTGATGTGTCATTACAAAAGATTGTTTTCCCATTCTGTGGGTTCCCTTTTTACTCTTCTGGTGAAGTTTTTTGATGCACACAAGTTTTAAATTTTTAGTATGTCCCAATCATCATCTTCTCTGTTTGTGTAGTTTTCAAAATGTTTGGCAGTCTGTGTATTCCCTGAATTGGTGCTCTCACATTTGTCTCTATTTTTTCATTGATGGCCTTCATAATTTTGGGATTCACATTTAAGTCTTTAATCCATGTTGAAATGGATTTTGTGTAAGGTGTGAGGTGAAGGTCTTGTTTTAATCTCTTGCATATTGCTTTAGTTCTGCCAGCACCATTTGTTGAAGAGACTATCACCTCCCCATGTGATATATTTAGGTGTTTTGTCAAAAATCATTTGTCTGTTTGTGGATGGGTTAATTTCTGAATTCTAGACTCTGTTCCATTGATCAATGTATCTTTCATTATAACAGTATCAAGCTGTTTTGACCATTGTAGCTGTGTAATAAATTTTGAAGTCGGGAGTGAGAGGTTTCCAAGCTTGTTCTTCTTCTTAAGCAGTGCTTTGCTTATCCTGGGTCTCTTTCCTTTCCATATAAAGTTTGTAATTGTTTTTTCCCCATCTCTTTGAAGAATGTCATTGGAATCTGGATTGGAATTGCATTTTATGTGTAAATTGCTTTGGGCAGTATTGACATTTTCACAATGTTAAGTCTTTCTATACAGGAGCATGGTACATTCTTCCACTTCTGTACGTCTCTTTTAATAGTGTTTTGTAGTTTTCTTTATATAGGTTCTTTGTTTCTCTGGTTACATTTATTCTTAGATATTTCATCCTTTGGGTGGCTATTGTAAATGGTATTGCTCTCCTAATGTCCTTTTCAATGCTGTTGTTTTTTTTTTCTTTCTTTCTTTCAGGGTTTTATAAATATCTCCCCATTGCCTTCTTGCTTTCATGGTTTCTGCTGAGAGATCCGAGCTCAATCTGACTTGCTTGCCTTTGTATGTAACACTTCTCTTTTCCCTAGATGCTTTCAGGATGACTCCTTATCTTTGATTTTGGAGAGCTTGATTATGATGTTTCAGTGATTTTCTTTTGGAGTCTGTCTTTCCTGGGGTTTGCTGAGTTACTCGAATGTTTATCTTTTCACATTTCAGGATGTTAGTGAAATTTTCTTCTAGCAGTTCCTAAAATATTTCCTCTGTGGACTTGTGTGATTCTTCTTGTTCTGGAATGCCAATAATTCTTAAGTTATTCCTCTTCATGTTGTCCAACATGAATCTTAGACCTTCTTCAGATTTTTTTTATCCTTTTTTTCTGCTTGCTCTTCTGTCTTAGTGGTATTGAGAGATTTGTCTTCAAGCTCACTGGTTCTGCCTTCCATCTCTTCTATTCTATGCCTTTGCCCTTTCAGTGTATTGTCTATTTCTGATATTCTATTATTGATAATTCGGACCTCTTTCTGTAGGTTTTGAATTTTTTTAAATGCTGTATCTATCTTATTTGTTTGTTCATGTAGCGCTTTCCTGACTTCTTCCTTATTTTTCTCAACTTTATTGTAATGTGTTTTGAAACATTTTATAATCATTTTTCTGAATTCCTTCTCAGGCATTTCCAAGGCCTGCCCTCCTTCCAAAATGGAGTCCAGGTCTACTTCTAGGTCATTTGTCTCAGACATTTTATCTTGTTTCTGGACATGTGCTGATTTGGTCATCGGCTTTTGCTTCTTGGACATGCTTAGTGTTTATCTGTGGCCTTAATAGTTAATTGAGTGTGTGTTTTGGTATTTTTAATCCTTTCTGATTGCCTCCAGGCAGATGTGATCAGGATTTGGGCCTCCCTTTTCTTTCTTCTTATTGCTTAACTCAGAGTAACTTTCACAGGTATTGTCTGTCTCCTTGGTATATGGCAGTTGGTATTGGTTCTTGTCTGGATTTTGGTGTTTTATAGAGTGTGGTTGTAGCTTGACTATATGGCAGCAGTTGCTGTCTGTTCTTGGGTAATATATGGAGAGAAAGAGTCCCCCAAAGGTAAAAGGGGGAGTATAAAACAGCAAAACAGCAACAGCAAAAAACAAGAAAAGAAAAAACAAAAAACCACCACCAACAGAACAAAAAAAACAAAAAACTAGATTGGATACAGTAGTCTATAATCACAGAAAAGGGAGAGGAGGGAAAGAAGAAAAAAACAAAAACAAAAAACCTGTTCCCTAATATGAATATGACTTTAATATCGTCTTTCACTTCTTGCCTTCAAGGCCACCTGATAAATTTCCAGATTCCACTCTTGGTTGTTATGCTGTAACTTAGGATTTAATTTAATTTTTAGTCTGTTTTGTTTTTAAACTCTCTCTCCCTCTCCACACCCCTTGTTCTGGCCTTTTCCCTATTAAAAAAAACAGTTTGGGGCCAGCTCTTGGGCTGAGAGTATCTGCGCACATCTGTATCAGAATTAATGGTGGGGTGGGGGTGTGCCCACTCACTCAGCCACCCCCTCTAATCACCAGAATGGAGGTGAGCAAACATTGGGTGACCAATGAACAGATACCAAAAAAAAAAAAAAAAAATCAGAACAAAGTAAGACCAAGAAAGTGTATTGTCCATTTTGCTCCGAGGTTCCCAGGGCATTATTCTGTGGTGGGCCTGTTCCCCTGCTTGGTCTTGCTATTTAGTCTGCCCAAGTTGTTGGCTCCAGGCCACTGAGCCCAGCAAATTCAAAAGTATGTGATTTTTTACTTCAAGTTCCACTAGCTATAAGCCTTCAAACTTTAAAAATATTCCTACCTATGTGGTTTAGACTTTTAGTCTCCTAAACTGTGAGAGTACAAATTACTGTACTTTAAAGCCATCCACTTGTAACATTTCTATTATAGTAGGACTTGTTGTTGTTATGTGTCAATGAGTCAGTTTCAACTCAGAGCAACCCTGTATAGGGTGTCCAAGGAGCAGCTGGTAGATTTGAACTGCTGACATTGTGGTTTGTAGTCCAGTACTGATCATACAGAGCCACACCAGAACTGCTATTATTATAATGTTGTTGCTGTTCAGTGCCATTAAGTCAGTTCCGACTCATAGCAATGCTATAGGGTTTCTGAGGAACAGCTGGTGAGTTTGAACCCTAAGGTTCAAACCTACCATGTGGTCCAGTGCATTACCCTGCAGTGCCACACCAAGACTCAGATATATTATTATTATCATAATATTATAATAGGACTAAATGACTAACGAGCCCTGGTGACATAGGGAACTCAAGTGGCATAGTAGGTTATGCATTTGGCTGCTAACCCCAAAGTCAGCAGTGCTAATCTACCAGCTGTTCCATTGAAGAAAGGTGAGGCTTTGTGCTCCTGTAAAAATTTATAGCCTCAGACACCCTATATAGAATTTTATAACACTATCACCACCAGATACCTAAGTCATGTCATTTCTTCCCAACTTCAACTATAGATTCAACTCAACCCATGTAAAATTCAAGCATGTTTTATTTTAGATATCACCAAAATGTTTCTAAGGTTTCTATGTAAAAGCAAAAACTTAGAATAACCACCATAATGCTGATGTAGAACAAAAATTGGGTACTCACATTACCTGTTAGTTTTCTTTTGCTACTTTTAACAAATTACCACCAATTTTGTGATTTAAAATAACAAAAGAGGAAAGAGTAGAGGGTTATGTGTATATCATACTTTCCAATTTCTCTTACGAGTCACCAGCTTCTCTAATCATAGTCCTGTCTTTTAATAGCATTCATAATAAGATAACTGATCTATAAGTATTATAATTATAATCTATAAGTTTTATAATGATAAAAAAATGTGGCTTTTTAAAAGCTCTTTTAAGTATAATGAATTTAAGTATGATCACCCATTTCTACTGACTTTCTGTGTTATCCTGTTGCTGTTGAGGCAATTCCAATTCATAGCAACCCTGTAGGACAGACTAGAACACTCCCACATGGGGTTGGAGTCCTGGTGTGGTACTGTAGGATTAACATGGACCATAAGGTCAGTTTTAACAGCAAGGCCAGCAGTTTAAACTCACTAGTCACTTCTCAGAAACCCTGTATTGGGTCACTATGAGTCAGAACCCACTCAATTGCATTTAACAACAAAAATCTTTATGGAAACGGACTACTGTAGAACGGTTGGTAAGTTCAAACCACATCCATTTGGCTAACAGCAAAGCACTTAACAACAGCACCATGGGCTCCTTGGATTACAATGTAGTATATTACTTTTTTTTTTTTTTTTAATTATCTGTATCCCAGATATCACAAATCTCTAGTACTGGTTATTTTCTCACTGACTATTTGGTGTAGTTTTAATTAAATACACAGTTAATATTATAAAATTAAGAACTTTAATTTTCATGAGACAGTAAGAAGAAAATATTATTTTCCATTAAACAAATTAGATATATTTATTATTATATGTTCCTCTCTATTTATAAATATTTTTGTAAGATAGCCACAACATTATATTGTAATAATAGTAAGAGGAATGATCACTTAATAGATCCTTCTGTTTTACAGAAGATCATATTTCAAAATTAATAGCTCAATAATATTTAATATTCTTCTGTGTTCACAATTGAGTCACTTCTACTATTGAAAAATAATTCCTAGTATATTTGCCAAAATAGACAAAATTACAAAATGCAATTACTTTACTTAGTAATTTAAAATTACTATTTTTAAATCCCATGCAGACATTTTATGAAGATCTTCTTTTATATGTTTTCTTCTCAATTTACCATATATTAATAAATATGGTGGTGGCATGCCGTGGAGTTGATTCCAACTCATAATGACCCTGCAAAGGGTTTCTGAGTCTGTAAATCTTTATGGGAGCAGAAAGCCACATCTTTCTCCTGGGAATCAGCTGGTATCTTTGAACTGTTGACTTTGAGGTTAGCAGCCTGACTCATGATCAATATGTTACCAGAGTATCATAACATTAACACACATTTATGTATTTTATCACTGATTTCTTAACACTTTTTAGATACCCTTACTAATATTATTTTGATATAGGAAATAGGAATCCTGGTACGGTACTGTAGGATAAGTTCTGGACTGCTAACCACAAGGTTGGTGGTTCAAACCCACCAGCAGTTCCTTGGAAACCCTAAATAGGGCTGCTATGAGTTGTAACTGACTCCATAGCACTTAATAACAACTATGATTCACAGGATCCTGATGTAGCACTGTCGTGTAAGCACTATATTGCTAATCAAAAGGTTTGCAGTTCAAATCCATCAGCTGCTCCTCGGAAACCAAATATAGGGTTGCTATTAATCCGAAAGACTCAAAGGCACTTAACAACATTGTTCACAGATGCTGATAATCATAGCCCACCCAGTTGATGCCTGTTGAAAATTTGAAGAAAATATGTGGCCTTAGGAAAGAAATAATAGTATGTTAACAGGCTATTTTAAGAAGATCTTTCTCATATGTCATGATTTTTTATGTTATTTAAATCCTGTGTTGGAACCATGCTTAAAAAGTGAATGACTCCCAGGCTTGGCATTAAACATACTATCTTTGCTTCCTCTCTTTATCCTGTTTTCTTATATTGAAATTATTAGTTTCTACTTCACTAATTAGGTTATAAATCAGACTGCAAACCTCAAGATAAGCAGTTGGAAACTACCAGCTGTTCCACAGGAGAAAGATGAGGCTTTCTGCTCCCGTAAAGATTTATAGCCTCAGAAAACCCTGTACAGGGTCGCTAGGAGTCGGGACTGACTCCACGGTACATAACTGCCACCACCACTACTTTACTAATTAAGTGTGTTAAGGAAAACAGTTAATGTTAGAAATCAAGAGTTCTAGTTCTAAGGCACCTTCTTCCTCTAATTCTGATCCTACTTCCCCCACAACTATAATAAAAAGGAAAACTATACAATGCATGCCTCTCCTTGGTTTTTTACAATCCAGATCTGGTTTTATTGTTTCATTTAATTTTTTGTTGTTCTTTGCTGTTGTTTATGCTGTGGATGTTCACAGAAGAACATATACCAATTTAATAATGTCTTGTAAAACTCAGTGACGTTGATTAGATTCTTAAAGTTGTGCAAGCTTTCTAATACCTTCTTTCCAAATTATTCATTCCTTATTAACATAAATTCACTGCCTTCTAAGCTTAACTCTCTGTCCCGTTCCAACATGCTCTCATAATAAATAATAAGGAATCAAAATGGTGATTCAATAACAAAAATGTTATTGAAGATGGCCTTAAAAATCATAGAATCTACCCAAGATATGGTTGTTGTTGTTGTTAAGTGCCGTCGAGTCGGTTCCGACCCATAGTGACCCTGTACAGGGTTTCCGAGGGTGTAAATCTTTACGGGAGTAGAAAGCCTCATCTTTCTCCCGCAGA
The DNA here is from genome assembly GCF_000296735.1 of Chrysochloris asiatica. Taxonomy (NCBI): domain Eukaryota; kingdom Metazoa; phylum Chordata; class Mammalia; order Afrosoricida; family Chrysochloridae; genus Chrysochloris; species Chrysochloris asiatica. Next base: position 3,534,408 of record NW_006408535.1, read on the forward strand.
GCAGCTGGTAGTTTCGAACCGCTGACCTTAAGGTTCGCAGCCCAATTCGTAACCACTACGCTACCAGAGCTCCTTGGTAACTATTAATTATTAGTTTATCATGACAACACAAACATATCATTTCTAACTGAGAATCCATCATCATATCTTACTACCCATAAGCTATATTAAGACTTGTTGTTGTTGACACGTGCCATTGATTCAGCTCAGACTCATAACCACCTTGTATAGCGTTTCCAAGGAACAGGATCAGCTGGCGAACTTGAACCACCGACTTTGCGGTTCAAACTGAACTTGCAGGCCAGTGCATTAACCCACAGGATCCTGATGTAGCATTGTCGTGTAAGCACTATATTGCTAATCAAAAGGTTTGCAGTTCAAATCCATCAGCTGCTCCTCGGAAACCAAATATAGGGTTGCTATGAATCGGAACAGACTCATGTATATATCCACCTCTCTATCTATCTATCCATCTCTATGGAGTTAGTGTTGTTAAGTGCTGTTGTACTCAACATTTGACTCATAGTTACCCTGGTAGGTTTGAACCACCAAATCTTTGGTTAGCTGTCCAGCACTTATCCTGCAGTGCTATATCAGGACTCCATATATGCATATATATATGCAAGAGGACTTTAGAAAATTCTTGGAAAATTGTATTAAAAGATAATGGAACTTTCCATGTTTTTAAGTCCCCTCCTATATAGAGAGACAGAGACTGTACATAAATATATATTTCCTACTCTCCCTTTTAGAGTACTGGTGTGATGTGCTGGACTGCAAAGTTGGTTTGAACTGGAAGGTTGGCAGTTCAAGCTCACTTAATCACTCCTCAGAAACCCTATACAGGGTCACTACAGCACTTAACAACTCTCACTTTTATGTCTTGAGTTTTCTCTATGTACTTAAAAAAATAGTTGAGTTACTGTATACCACCAAATATATGCATGTTATTGTAGAATTGATAATTAAAGATTCGTAGATTAATACTTTTCATTGCTAAAAGATAGCATTCCTAGAGAATATGTTTTTTCTTCTTTTTTATACTGACTCTGGAAATTATTAGAACTAAATCTCCACGACAGTTCATGGTCTTCAGCTCAGTAACTACTTAGATGAGTAATAAGCCTTAGATATCACTCACTAATATTTCATCCTTAGTAAATAGCCAGATGACTCTGCTTCTATAAAAGAACTATTTATATTTAGGCCTTTCTTGTAGTTTAAAGGAAAGTAATATTTTGTCAAAAACATAATGCTGCTACTTAACAAGTCCTATGTAATAAGGTAAGGGACTCTGATAGTGCAGTGGTTATGAGTTGGGCTGTTAATCTCATGGTCAGCAGTTCAAAACTACCAACAGTTTTATGGGAGAAAGATGAGGCTTTCTGGTCCCGTAGAGATTTACAGACTCAGAAACCCTATACAGGGCTGCTGTGAGTTGGAACTGACTCCATGGCACACAATCACCACAACCAAGATGTAATGCTTTATGTCAGGGAAGGGTTATCAGCTAGGCTGCTTGACCAGTCTTATAAGAAGCAAAGATTTTGATAATGGGTGTTTTTGTTCTGCTTTCTGGGAATGTTTCAGGATTTATCATACTGAAACATGCCTAGCTGGCATCTGTCAATCATTCAGAGATTTAAAATAAACTGTAAGCTAGAGTCTGAATAAAATAATGTATTGAAAAACTTAAATTTCTAGTGATGGAATAGCAATGAGAAGACTTATAAAATAGTGAGAGGTGGTTCCTCAGGGAAAGCCATTTGTGGAAAATCTGAGACAGGGAAGCCATCCATCAGAAAGTTGAAAGTAACCTTTATATTCCCTTCTTGCACTACTGATTTCAATCTTAGAGTAGTTCAAAAATAGAGTGATAAGCAAAGAATAGAAAATGATCAGTATTCAGAGAAGAGAGAGGCAAAGAGGAAAACAGGAATCCTGGGAAATACATGTAAAACTTCAATTTTTATACATCAAAATCAAATTAGACATTTATCTTACTTTTAAAGAAATTATCATTTTATAATTTCTTGGGTGATAGACAAGCAGACAGGCCTATGGATAGATAGATGCTGTTGAGTCTATGCTAACTCATGGTGACCTTAGGTACAACAGGACGAAATGTTTCTTGGCATATCCAAATCCATCATAGCATCTATTGTGTCAAGTCATCTAAATGAGAGTCAACCCTCATGCTCACTAACCTGACCAAACCTGATGTCATCATCCTGCTGAGGTATCATATAAAGTGAGTCATATACTGTTTTCTTGTGATCCATACAGTTTTCATTGACCACATTTTAGAAGTAGATCACCAGGCCTTTCGCTCTATTAAGTCTAGGTCTGGAAGCTCTTCTGAAACCTCCTCACCATAGATGACCATACTTGAATCTGAAATGCGTGTGGCTTAGGTTACAGCATCACAGCAACCTACAAACCACCACAGTACAATAAACTGCCAGATGGCTGGTAGCTTGGTTAATTAGAAACAAAACACCCACCTCTTCTAAACACTTTGCTTAGCTGTTAAGGATTGAACCATGTCCTCTTGATGGATATGCTGAAGTCCTGACCTGACCTCTGGATCTGTTAATGTGACCCTGTTTGGAAGTAGGGTGTTTGAAAATGGCTTCAGTTGGGTTAATATACTAAGAGAGTGTGGGTTATGCTAGGATAGAGGGCATTCTAATTCTGTACAGCTGGTGTCTTTACACAAGAGAAGAAGATACACAGAGACAGGGAAACAGAGGAAGAAAGAACATCTTCAACTTGAAGAGCGACAGAACTGGTTTTTCCACAAAACTCCAGAAGCAGGCATCATCACTGACACCCTACTCTTGGACTTCTAGCCTACAAAACAGTGGAACAATGCTCTTTTTATAAACTGCAATTTTTTGATATTTCATTATGGCAGCCCTAGGAAATCAATATAATGGCCTGGGGTATTAAAGATATGTGTATTCTACATTTTTATTTTTCAGACTTTTTCCAAGCTTGTGAATGTCTATATTCTCTAATTCATGTTAAGTAAACCTTTAGGTATATTTGTACAAGCTAAATTTACGATGGTCCTAGTATAAAAGAAGAGGACTAGAAGAAATGCAAGTTAATTCTGAGAAATGTTGTTCCCAAATCATTACACCTGGGAATATTTATTATACAACTTCAATTTTGTGTGAGATCTAAAGAATACCAATGATGTGTTGTTTTGTAAGAAATTAAAATGTTTCTGTTTTGCCTTTGAGTGAATGTGTATTTTATTTTACAAGTCGGGCTGCCAATCTCAAGGTCAGTAGTTCGAAACTACCAGCAGTTCCCATGGGAGAAAGATGAGGGGTTCTGCTCCCGTAAAGATTTATAGCCTCAGAAACCCTGTGCAGGGACACTATGAGTCGGAATCGACTCCACGGTACTTAATAACAACAACATAGCTAAATACAAGGAGCTCTGGTAGTGTTGTTGTTAAGTGCCATCGAGTTGGTTCTAACACATAGTGATCTTGCATAGGGTTTTCAAGGAGCGACTGGTGAGCTTGAACCACGGACCCTGTAGTTCAAACGGTTTTGCAGTCTGGCGCATTAACCCATAGCGCCACACCAGGACTCCTCTGGTAGTGTAGTGGTTAAGAATTGGACTGCTAACCTCACTGTCAGCAGTTCGAAACTACCAGCTCTTCCTCGGGAGAAAGATGAGGTTTTCTGCTACCGTAAAGATTTATAGCCTCGGAAAACCTGTACAGGGTCACTATGAGTCAGAACCGACTTCACGGCACATAAAAACAAAATAGCTAAATATGAGGGAGGCTTAAAAAAGTTTGCAGAAAAATGTCATTATTTTTTAATTGTACATATCCACGAATTTTTTTAAAGGTCCCTCAAGAAATAAAGGAGTTTCAAGCAGTTGGTTTCAAATACAGCAAAAAAACTGGATTCATTTCACAAGTTCTAGATCAATGAGTTAATCATGCTGCTTTGAAAGACACCATATATTGGAAAGGTTGTTGTTGTTGTTGTTGTTAAGTGCCGTCAAATAGATTCCGAACCATAGCGACCCTGTATAGGGTTTCCAAGGAGCAGCTGGTGAGCTTGAACCGTCGACCTTGCAGTTCAAATGGCTTTGCAGTTTGGTGCATTAACCTACAGTGCCACACCAGTACTAGAAAATAATGTTGAGTTATTTTGTAAGAATAACTGAAAAGATGGTAATTCTCTTCACAGAGGAAAAAAACATAGATAATTTATTAATTTTAAAAGTATAAATATAATCCAGAGGCTTATCTAGTATTGTTGTTGCTATTAAGTGCTGTCAAGTTGATTCTGGCACAGAGCGACCCTGTATAGGGATTCCAAAGAGAAGCTAGTTAGTTTGAACCTCCGATCGTGAGGTTTAAACTTACCCTTCCGGGAGGGCAGGGCTTGATGGGGGCTAGGGTAGAGGTACAGTGAGGATTTCCATCAGCAATACCACAGAATACCAGGCAAAGCGGGTTCAGGGTAGAGCTCCAAAACTCTGAACCACTTAAGTAAGAATATTTTAAAAGTTTGAAGACTTATAGATAGTGTAACTTGTAGCGGAAGTAAGAAACTGTGTAGTTTAGAATCTGTCGGCCCGGAGTCAACAACTTGGGCAAGACCAAATGGCAAGACCAAACAGGGGAGCAGACCTGCCATGGAATAACACTGCGGGAACCTTGGAGTAAAGGTGGACAATACACTTTGACAGTTTTGCTTTGTTCTGATTTTTATTTTGGTATCTGTTCATTGGCCCCCCACTATTTGTGCACCTCCATTCTGGTGATTAGAGGGTGTGCTTGAATGAGTGGACACCTACAACCTCCACTACTGGTGGGTGGGTTCTTCTGCCATGCATGCACACAGATAACCCTCAGCATTTAAAGAGACCAGCAGCTCAAGAGCCGGCCCTGAACTGTTTTTTAATAGGGAAAAGGCCAGAACAAGGGATGTGGAGAGGCAGAGAGAGTTTAAAAACAAAACAGACTAAAAATTAAATCCTGATGTACAGCATAACAACCAACAGTGGCATCTTGAAATTTATCAAGCAGCGTGAAGGCAAGAAGCTGAAAGAGGACATTAAAATCATACTCATATTAGGCTACAGATTTTTTTTTTTCTTCTCTCCCTCCTCTCCCTTTTTTGCAATTATAGACTACAGTATCCATTCTAGTTTTGTTGCTGTTGTTGTTGTTGTTTTTCCTGTTGCTGTTTTGCTGTTTTATGCTCCCTGTTTTACATTTGGGGCACTCTTTCTCTTCCTATATTACCCAAGAAGAGACAGCAACTGCTGCCATATAGTCAAGCTACAACCACACTCTATAAAACACCAAAATCAAGGCAAGAACCAATACCAACTGCCATACACCAGGGAAGTAGACAACACCTGTGAAAGTTACTCTGAGTTAAGCAACAAGAAGAGTGAAAAAGGAAGCCCACATCCTGATCACATCTGCCTGGAGGCAATCAGAAAGCATAAAAAAATACCAAAACACATACTCAATTAAGTATTAAGATAAACACTAAGCATGTCCAAGAAGAAAAAGCAGATGACCAAATCAGCACATGTCCAGAAACAAGATAAAATGTCCAAGACAAATGACCTAGAGGCAGACCTGGACTCCATTCTGGAAGGAGGGCAGTCCTTGGAAATGCCTGAGAAGGAGTTCAGAAAAATGATATAAAATGTTTCAAAACACTTTACAATAGAGTTGAGAAAAATAAGGAAGAAGTCAGGAAAGTGCTACAGGAACAAACACATAAGATAGATACAGCATTGGAAACAATTCAAAACCTATAGAAAGAGCTCGGAATGATCAATAATAGAATTTATGAAATAGACAACACACTGAAAGGGCAAAGGAGTAGAATAGATCAGATGGAAGGCAGAACTAGTGAGCTTAAAGACAAATCTCTCAATACCACTAAGATAGACGAGCAAACAGAAAAATGGATTAAAAAAAATCTGAATAAGGTCTAAAATTCATGTTGGACAACATGAAGAAGAATAACTTAAGAATTATCAGCAATCCAGAACAGGAAGAATCACACATGCCCACAGAGGAAATAGTTGAAGAACTGCTGGAAGAAAATTTCTCTAACATCCTGAAAAGTGAAAAGATAAACATTCAAGTAGCAGCGCAGTGTCACAATGTTAATCATTGCTCACATTGCAAACCTTGTACATGTTGGACATTCCCCAGGGCTGTAAATTTGTGTAAGATTTCACTCTTGTTTGCCACTGGCTGCTTTATGGTGGGCCCTGGGAACACGGACCTCCTCCCCTCCTTCTTGTCTCAGAGTTCTGAAACACACTCCAGTGTCTCACAAAACTCACAACTGTTAGAGGAAATTGTCCAATGAAATGGCTTACCTAATTGTTGTTGTTGTTGTTAAGTGCCATCGAGTCATTTCCGACCCATAGAGACCCTGTCTAGGCTTTTCTAGGAGAAGCTGGTGAACTTGAACTGCCAACCTTGCAGTTCAAACAGCTTTGCAGTCTGGCGCATTAACCCAATTGTTGACGCTGGCAAATACCAAATCCATAATGCAGAGATTATTCTGGAGGAATCTTCTCAACCACACAACGTCAGGAATTGAGGAACTCAAATCAGAAAGTCAGAGGACAAACTGTTGATGTACAAGGCTCTGTGAATTGGGTCAGGTGACATGCAAAATTCTTATAAACTGAGGACAAATGTAATGAGCCAGATGCAAATCCAGGGCAAATGAGTGATTTTTTTCCAAAGCAGTTCTATAAATTGAAATCAGACCATGCCTCCAAGGGAAATAAGTGTGGTGACTTGAGTCAGACCATCTCATAAAGTGGGAACATCCTTAATCATTGTTGTTAAGTACCTTTGAATCAGTTCCTACTCATAGCCACCTTGTATAGGGTTTCCAAGGAGCAGCTGGTGGGTTTGAACTGTTGACTTTGCAGTTAGCTGTCCTGTGCTTACCCTACAGCACCATGCTAGGACTCCTCCTTAATCCTTACTTGTTGTTGTTGTTGTTGTTAGGTGTCACCGAGTCGGTGCTGACCCATAGCGACCTTATGCACAGTAGAACGAAACACTGCCCGATCCTGGGCCAACCTCACTACTGTTGCCACGCTTGAGCCCATCGATGCTGCCACTTGGCTAATCCATCTCGCTGAGGGTCTTCCTCTTTTTCTCTGACCCTCCACCTTACCAAACATGATATCCTTCTCCTGCAACTGGTCCCTCCTGACAATATGTCCAAAGTATGAGAGATGAAGTTTGGCCATCCTGGCCTTCAAGGAGCACTCTGGCTGCACTTCTTCCAACACAGATCTGTTGGTTCTATGGGCAGCCCATGGCACTTTCATTATTCTCCTCCAACACCCTAACTCAAAAGCATCAATTCTTCTATGGTCTTCCTTATTCATTGTCCAGCTTTTGCATGCATATGAGGTTATTGAAAATACCATGGCTTGGGTCAGGCGCACCTTAGTCCTCAAGGTGACATCTTTGCTTTTCAACACTTTAAAAAGGTCTTTTGCAGATTTTCCTAATGCAATACATCGTTTGATTTCTTGAGTGCTTGCTTCCCTGAGTGTTGATAGTTGATCCAAGAAGAATAGAGTCCTTGACAACTTCAATCATTTCTCCGTTATAAGAATGTTGTTTATTGGTCCAGTGGTGAGGATTTTTGTTTTCTTTACATTGAGATGCAATCCACACTGAAGGCTGTGCTCTTTGATCTTCATCAGTAAGTATTTTAAGTCCTCTTCACTTTCAGCAAGCAAGGTGGTATCATCTGTATATCACAGGTTGTTAATGAGTCTTCCTCCAATCCTGATGCCATGTTTTTCTTCTCCTTACTTCTTAGTTCTACCTTAATACTGCCTCATTAATAGCTTGCTGTTAAGTGTTTGTTATGATGCATATAAACCCAAATAGGGTTTCTAAGGAACAGCTGGTGTGTTTGAATGGCCAACCTTATGGCTAGTAGTCCACTGCATATCATGTAGTGCGATAGCACAGAGGTCAGGATTTACAATACATCACAGAATGGGGAAATTTCTTTAGAAATGCCATAATAAACAAATAGCTGTCCTTTAGTACTCAAACCTATATAATTTATTTGGGTATTGTTTACTTAACACAGCAAAAAATAGAATTTTGTGTGGAATTCAATATGCCATTGGTATTCATATAGCTAGAAAATTGATTACATACTTAAGTAATGAAACTTGATTAAACCTTAACTGGAATATCTACACCGAGAAAAATTAAGATGCGTCACAACAAAATCTCTATCTTATTCCTTTAAACCATGATTTTATGCTTTGGGGATGTACTGATAAGAATAAAATTCATCTAACAAAATTTGAAACTTGGAGGAAACTGGATTTTAAATATTAATATTTGTCAGATTGAATTTATAGAAAATTCCCTTCTTGGATTTCTTAAAAACAATACTTGTCATCCATATGGTACATGCATATTTACATGTAATTATATATTTGATGATAGGTTGTTGTGTTGGGTGCTGTTGAGTTGATTCCAACTCTCAGTGATCCCATGTGACAGGGCAGAACGGCTCCGTAAGGCTTTTTGGCTTAATCTGAATGGAAGCAGAGCCACTGGGTAGGTTCCATCTGCCAACCTTTCTGATAGCAGCCAAACTTTTAACTGTTGCCCCACTAGGGCTCCTTTAGATAATAGGTGAAGAGGTTTAAATCTCCCACTGAGCTAGCATATTTCATAGTAGAATGTTGATTTATTCTTCATAAATTGCTAATGCTTCCATTCCCTTAGAACTCTACCTTCTGATCTAACAAAAGACCAAGAAGAATATGATCCTTATGACCAGTATTGTAATCTTTGGGAAAAGCCTTCCAATATTCTTTTTCAGGGGAAAAAATTTCTCATTTGTGTTCCTTAAGGTCCTATAAAATATGCTTTAATACTTTCCATGTTTTTGTGAATGAGTTTCTTATTTTACTTTGGACAAGATATCCTGGTCTATAAACTTTGTTTCCTTCTTTTTTGCTAATTGTGAATTGTAGCTTTGTAGAATATATCTCTCATATTATAGTCCCCTGAATAGTCAACTTTACTCAATTGTTAAACAGTTTAGCAGTATTTATTTTTTGTAGTTTGAGTTTTCCCATTTTGAGAAACTCATAAATGTAAAATAATGGTAGAAAATTTGGAATGGAGAGTTTTCTTTTGGGACATATTGAGGGATTTCAGTGGAATGGTCATTGTTTCAGTTGAAAAGTGAATTCTTGGACCTTTAAAATTTATGACAGCAGCTATGAACAATAGATTGGGAGTAAAACAGATTCAATTTGAGTGCCTATAAAAGTGAAAAGTATTTTACCCCCGAGACATACATATTTTCTCTGCTGGGCTTCATAGAAAGCTGACTTTGTGTGAAAAAGGTTGTAGTAGCCTAGAGTTATGATATCCATAGTATAAAACATTGTCAACTATTTTAAGTGAATTTATTCCTATGAACATTTTATTGACTATATGCTTAATTGTCTGCAAAGATTCATAAGATGGGAGTCAAAGAATTAATATCTAATTTAATAACTTTTTAAGGATTAAAGACAATTCCATTTTTAAGCAGAAATTTTTGTTATTTTCTTTACACTTTCTGTTTGTGGGTGGTCTTTTTATGACTTTCCAAAGAACTATTTAGGTAAAGTATGCAGATCATTCCATCAATTTGACAGAAGAAGAAAGGTTTTTCTTTTTTTTTTTTTAATAGTCTGAAGTGTTTGTTTGTTCAATATACTATAGACAAATATCTACTATCAAAGCAATTTTTCATCCTAGAGTAATGTTTTTGTTTTGTTTTGTTTTGTTTTTTGCTTGACTTTGAAAATATTCTTTTCAACCTCTGTCCACTCTTCTAATTTGCTCATTTAGTTTTAAATAATTTTCAGGAAAAATGCTTTCAATTTTTCCCTGTATCACATAATAATACTATTGATTTTGTGTGTGTGTGTGAAGAGTAAAAAAATTGATTTATTTAATTGAATAGAAAATATGAATCTTCATGTGAACTTCATGATGCTTAATTGCACATTTAAATGTTATTATAATCAGTAGTGAGTTTGTTTACTTCCTGATATAATGCCGAGTTGTCCAACATAATAGTTTCATCAAATGATACGTTATAATACACACAAAAGTAAAAACTAGCATACGTTTAAAAGTCTCTCATACACATATCTGGGCTTATAGTTGACACTTGGAGAATACATGTGTGTGAATAAGAGAATGTGCAGCAATAAAGAAGCCCTTACTTAATATTTCAGAAGAAACATAAAGATGGACAGTCAATGAAAACGAATTGCAGACAACATTATCAGGGTAATTTATGGGAATGATTTTCAAGGTTTAACCAGAAATATTAGAGCAATACTAGTTTCATGTCAGAAAGGATGAGTAGATAAATATTTTAGGTCCCTACAAGAGTAACAGTTTGAGAATCATACATAAATTAACTGATCTAAATTAAAGATTAAATCTAAAACCTTAATCTTTCTAGTAAGAAAATGAATTCCAGATTACTGGATGAACCCATCATATAGCTAATTACCAGCAACACTGAGGTGACAACTTATAATTTCTGACTCCTAAATTAAACCCCCTTAAATTGTGTTACAGCAATAATTTAGTTAGGTTAAATTTTAAATAAAGATGATTTTCATATCAGGGAAGTGTAAATATCAATTAACACTGAAATCCACAGGTACCCATGACTTGAAATCCACAGGTACCCAGACAAAGATGCATATTGTTGTTAAGTGCCATCGAGTCGGTTTTGACCCATAACAACCCTGTATAGGGTTTCCAAGGAGTGGCTGTTGGGTTTGAACCGCGAACCTTGCAGTTCAAACCGACCTTGCAGTCTAGTGCAATTACCTGCAGCAAGATTTGATACTTTGTTCTTTTCACCACTTGAAATCATTTTGGTATTTCAGAAATTAGTTACTTATTACAGACTTACTAACTCCTACCAGAATTTCCATAGAGAAACGAAAACTTTTCTAAAGATGAGTAAAAATAAGCAATAAACATATACCAAAAAGGACAGTATATTATCCAGTAAAGCAATGTCAACTACCTAGTTCTAACTATATTAGTTGTAAAGGCAATCATGATATGTAGCAACAGGAACATGATATAATTTGGTGAAGATAGTTTCTGTCAGAAAACTGTAATTTCAATCAAAATGAATCTTGTTGTTGTTATGTACTGTCGAATCGGTTCCGACTCATAGCGACCCTGTATAGGATTTCTGAGGAGCAGCTGAAGAGTAGGGCTAAAATTAAGGTGCCCGCAGAACTGCATTCCTTCTGCAGACTCTTGGGAGGGAGAAGGGAGTATCCATTCTTTGTCTTTACTAGCTTCTAGAGGCTGCCCTCATTCCCTTCAATATGCACATTACAGGCTCTGAGGAGTCCTGAAGTAGAGAATTTAGTTTAATTTCGTTTAGCTCAACATATTACTAACATATTTCACCAAAGAAACCTTTCTTTGTGTTTCTCTACTAATAATTCTCAGTTTATTTATGTTCAGATAATACAATTTGAGAAATATTTGTCTATAAACTTGGATGACTGCACATCCTACAGAAAATCTTCCACAAATATCATTTCTCACAGACATGCTTTTGATATTTCTTAAGGGGAAGACAGTTCAAGATTATATTATCTGACACATTCCTTTAATGAAGCTATTTGACTAAGTTTATGATTAACTTCATTTGGGGAAATGGTACTCAGCACAGACATCATCTAACTGGAAGAGGAATTGAAACTTTGATCTTAAACAATACTTTGTTGCTGTTGTTGTTCAGTGCCATCAAGTTGATTCCACTCCTAGTGACCCTAGGCACAACAAAATGAAACACTGTCTGGTCCTGTGACATCCTCACAATTGTTACATGTGAACACATTCTTGCTGCCACGGTGTCAGTCAATCTCCCTGCAGATCTTCCTAGTTTCCTCTGACCTTCGGTTTTACCAAGCATAATGTCCTTTTCCAGTGACTGCTCCCTTCTAATAATGCATCTGAAGTATGAGAAAATAAATATACTTTAGTTAAGTGAAATACTTTTTTCTCCCCTTAACATTTTGTAATTACTGATGCTTTCGTTTTCCAACATTTACTGAAGCAGATGAAAGCCAAAGGATATCTGTGTTGTGTTCTTGTTTTAAGTAAACTTGTTTTACTTCTTTCAAATATTTTGATTCTTCCTCTTCCTAAATTTTGGCCTTGTGAGAATGGTACCAATTGGAAAAATTTGGATGGGTGACAAATTTCTTTTTTTCTACAGACTTGAACGTATTCATCTCAAGAATATTTATTTTCGGTTTTATTTCTGCTTGTTGTGTTCTTTATATTTTTCCCCTTAGGAACAATCATCATGCTGAGATGGAGCCTTGAGTTTGTTTTCTCAACACTATGCCTTCTCACTCATGGATTTTAACCCTTGGTTCTTTATTTATAAATTCTGGGAATAGAAAAACTTCTTAATCTTCCCTTCCTCATAAATGTCTTCTTTTCTTCTTGGTTTGTGTCACCTTTGTTTTTCTGTCTTATTGCCTGTCTCTTTTGCTTCCTAAAAATGTGTAAATTTTGCTTCCTACTGAGGATGCAAAAGTTTTCTAAATTGTTTAACCTCATTATTTTTCAAATAATTGCCATATCTGCCATATTTTATTGAATTTACCATCAACTATAAAATGTGTCACTGTTTTCCATACAACTGAGAATAAATGTTGCCAGCATAACAATTTCCTATCACTTTGTTAGCTGAGACCCAGTTTTAGACATTATTATACTATATTTGAATTGTCTGTATTCGAATAAATAAAATACAATATACTATTTCATTGAGACTTCAGTGTTTATCTAAGGTTTTGTTTGTTTGATTGTTTTTACATTTCCCCTAGGAAGCATATATTGTGTAATTTTTGTGCACATTAAAAAAAAATGTACAAAAACATTGTTTGACAATAAAAAGGTTTTAGCATCCCCTTCAACTCTTTTCATGGTCAACCAGTTTACCAATGTTTAATAAAATAGAGACAGTTCATACATAACTGTTGCTTTTGTTACATGATGTTGAGTTGGTTCTGACTCATAATGACCTTATGCAGAACAGAACAAAACATTGCTTGGTTCTATGCCATCCTCACAATCATTGTTAAGCTTGATCCCATTATTGCTGTCACTATGCCAATCCTAGTGAGTCTATGCACAATAGAATGAAACACTGCCTGGTCCTATGGCATCCTCACACTTGTGGTGACACTTGACCCCTTTCTTGCTGCCACAGTGCCAAACCCATCACATTGGGGGTTTTCCACTGACCCTCCACTTTACCAAGCATGACGTCCTTCTCCAGGAGCTAGTTCCTCCTGATAATATGTTCAAAATATGAGAGAACAAATATCACGATCACAGCTTCTAAAGAGCTTCGTGTTGAAGTTCTTCCAATACATATGTTTGTTTGTTTTTCTGGCAGTCCATGATACTTTTAATATTCTTATCCAACACCACAGCACAAATCATCAATTCTTCTAAGGTCTGCCTTATTCACTGTCCAACTTACATGCACATGAGGCTATTGAAAAATACCATGATTTCCATTAGGTACACCTTAGCCCTCAAACTGGTATCTTCGCTCTTCGATACTTAAAGGAAGTCTATGCAGCAAAATTTCCTAATGCAAAACATCATTTGATTTCCTGTCTGATGCCTCCATGAGTGTTGATAGTGGATCCAAACAAAATGAAGTCTTTGACAACTTCAATCTTTCTCCATTTGTTGTTGTTGTTGTTGTTAAATCATAACGTTATTTACTGGTCCAGTGAGGAGAATTTTTGTTTTCTTTATATTGAAGCACAATTGAGCCTTAACTGAGAATTTATTCTATGGCAATGGACTTGTTTTCTCTGGGTTTTGGTAGGCAGAAGTAAAGATAGTCCGTGGAAGAGTAGTCTATGTGTTACCTTGATATAGGCTTGAAGTGTTTCATTTATCCCTAAAATTACCTATGCACTTTGGCATATCTGTGTGTGACTTTGGTATGTGAGGAAGGCAGATAAAGCTAAAATGATGTTAAATAATTTCATATTTAAGAACATTGTTGTTTAAGAGCCATCAAATCGGTTCTGACTCATAGCGACCTTGTAGTCTAGTGCATTAACCCACAGCACCACACCAGCACATCATTTAAAACCACATTGTTGTTAAGTTTTTGAGTACCTTAGAGCCAGTTTCTACTCATAGCTACCCTGTATAGGGTTTCGGAAGAGTGAATGGTGGGTTTGAACTGCCAACCTTGCAATCCAGCACATTATCCTGCAGTGCTACACCAGGACTCAATTTAAGACTATGATGATGGTGGTGTGGCGTAGAGTAGGGTCTGACTCATAGCAAGCCTGAATAGGGATTCTGAGGCTGTATATCTTTACTGGAGCAGAAAGCCTCATCTTTCTTCTGTGGAACAGCTGGTAATTTTGAACTGCTGACCTTGAGGTTAGCAGCTCAACTCATAACCACTATGCTACCAGAGCTCCTTAGTGGACCCTAGTTAGGGAAATTGCCATTAAAAACAATACAACCCAAAACAAAACTGGTATTAAAGATATTTTCTTGAGGGAAAAAGAAAGGTGAGAATAAATACGGGAAAGGAAAATTAAACTAGGAGATATTTTAGGCTATTGCTGCTGCCTTTGAAGTCTAAATTCTACATTTTCTTTCTATAGTTGCTTTTTATCTTTGGGGATTTGCATATGGTGTCTTCAAAATGCATACTGTTAGTACTGGATAATGCTGCTTAGAATCCACTGAGGAAGGCAATGTAGTGTGGGAACGCAAAAGTCTGAAGGGAAGCAGATTATTTCAAAGTACTTTCTTGGGATACTGAGGAAGAGTTTCTGCTCTCTGATTAATGAAACCAATGAAGAATATAAAATTAGGCTGCTGATCTTACTGTTAGCTGTCCAGTGCTTATCCTACAGTACCACCAGAGATCCTATAAATAAAATATCCACTGTCATCTAGTTGATTCCGACTCATAGCAACCTTGTATAGGGTTTCCAATATTGTAAATCTTTACAGGAGCAAAAAGCCTCATCTTTCTCCCTTGCAGAGCTGGCTACAACGTTTGCACTGTCAACCTTGCTGTTAGCAGACTGGCACTTATTCTATAGTACTGTAGGAGGGAGCAGTCACTAGAGAAGGATATCATGTTTCGTAAGGTGGAGGGTCAGAGGAAAAGAGGAAGACCCCCAATGAGATGGATTGGCCAAGTGGCAGCATCGATGGACTCAAGCGTGGCAACAATAGTGAGGTTGGCCCAGGTTTGGGTAGTGTTTCGTTCTGCTGTGCATAAGGTCACTATGGGTCAGAACCTACTCGACAGCACCTAACAATAACAACCAGGGATCCTTTATAGATAATATAGGATAATAGAGTATAAAATAAACAGGATAAATTAGACAATATCTAACACACTGGAATATTTTACTAAATATAAGTCTACTTATTATGGAGGTTTACTGATAATCATTTAACTGCTCCTATTAGAAAGTCTACATAGAGCTTTCATTCTCATAGGAACAATTAAACAATTAACAATAATAGTAATAATGAACTGTGTACTTGCCCGCAGCATTTGACTAAAAAAAAAAAAAAAAAATCATGGTTGAGTCAATTCTTACTCACGGAAACTCCACTCCACATTACATAGTAGAACTCCACGGAGTTTTTTGGCTACGATCTTTACAGAGTCAGATGGGCACTCCTAAAGTGCCACTCGGTAGGTTTGAACTTCCAACGTTTAGGTTAGTAATAGAATACAAACTACCATCCAGAAACCTTTGCATGTGACTAGAGTCTAGCCCATTAGAGTTAGAGGATTGGCTTTAAAGTTGAAACCCCTCCAAGTTTATAATATTTTATTAGATCTCATAAATTTGAATGTCAGGAATTTGGAAGATGCTCAGCTGGGAAACTGAATTGGTCCATTTAGCATTGACTGTGGTTACTAGCTAACTTGGCTGGCAGTTTCTTTAGTTATCAAATACAAAGAAAGTTTCATTCATGTGTCTTGTGCCTTGTTGGGGATGGCGGGATCCCTCCATATTTCCCTCTAGTCTCTGTAACATGGTAGTTAGACTTCTTACACAGTCTGTAACTCATCCTATTGTTGTTATTGTTATTAGGTGCCTTCAAGTCAGATCCAAGTCATAGAAATGAATACTTCCTGGTTGCACCATCCTCACAGTCATTGTTAAGCTTGAACCCATTGCTGCTGCCATTGTGCCAATCCATCTTCTTGGGGCTCTTCCTCTTTTTCACTGAAACTCCACTTCACCAAAATGTCCTTCACCAGGGACTGTTCCCTCCTAATAATATGTCTGAAATATGAGAGTCAGAGTCTCGACATCCTCACTTCTAAGGAACATTCTGAAAGTACTTCTTCCAACACAGATTTGTTTGTTCTTCTTGAAATCCATGGTACTTTTAATATTATTCTTCAATGCATAAATGATTCTAAGGTATTTCTTATTCATTGTCCAGCTTTCACATGCGTATGACGTTGTTGAAAATGCCATGACCTGGGTTAGGCTCACCTTAATCCTCAAACTGATATCTTTGCTCTTGAACACTTTAAAGAGGATTTGTGCAGCAGATTTTCCCTATGACAAACATCATTTGATTTCTTGACTGCTGCTTCCATGAATGCTGATAGTGGATACAAGCAAAATGCAGTATATGACTTCAATCTTCTCCCATTTATCTTTATACCCAGTGGTGAGGAGCTTTGTTCTCTTTATACTGATTTGCAACCCATACTGAAGGCTGTGTTCTTTGATCTTCTTCAGTCAGTATTCTGTTCTCACTTTCAGCAAGTAGGGTTGTATCATCTGTATATTGCAGTTTACTAATGAATCTTCCTGAAATCCTAACCCCATGTTCTTCTTCATATAATTCAGCTTCTCAGATTGTTTGCTCAGCATACAAACTGAATAAGTATGATGAAATAATACAATCCTGGTGTACACCTTTACTGATTTTAAACCATTCCATGTCCCATTGTTCTGTTTGAGCAACAGCCTCTTGGTCTATGAACAGGTTCCTCATAAGCACAACGAAGTCCTCAAGAATAACCATGATTTGCAATGTTGTCCATTGCTTGTCATGTTCCACAATCAAAAGCAGTTGCATAGTCAAGAAAGCACAGGTAAACATCTTTATGATATTGTCTGTTTTCAGGTAAAATCCATCTGATGTCAGCAAAGAAATCCATAATTCCATGTCCTCATATGAATCTGGCTTGAATTTCTTGCAGTTCCCCGTCAAAGTGCTGGTACAGCCATTTAAACATTATCTTTAGCAAAATTTTACTTTAATATTATAGTAATGATATTGTGAAATTGTGAAATGATTTCCACATTTCATTCACTCACCTCTCTTTGGAATGGGCATATTTTTCAGTGGTCTTACATACTTATTGGCATAGCTGCTAGTGTTTCATCACTTTGTTGAAAGATTTCAATTTGTATTTCATCAATTCCTGGAGTCTTATTCTTCACCATTGCCTTCAGTGCACCTTACACTTATTCCTTCAGTATCATTGGCTCTTGATTACATGCTACATCTTGACATGTTTGAAAACTGACCATTTTTTTTTTGGTACATGACTGTGTATTCCTTCCATCTTCTTTTGATGCTTTCTGTATCTTTCAATATTTTATCCAAAGAATACTTCAATATTTCAAGTCAAGCCTTGATTTTTTTTCTTAAATTCTTTCAGCTTGAGAAATGTTGAGCATCTTCTTCCATTTTGGTTTTATAACTTCAGGTACTTGAACATTTCATTATAATGCTTGACTTTATCTTTTTGAGCTGCCCTTTGAAATTTTCTGTTCAGCTCTTTTACCTCCTCATTTCTTCCACTTGCTTTAGTATCTTTACTTGAAGAGCAAGTTTCAGAGTGTCATTTTGGTCTTTCCCTTCTTTCTTGTCTTCTTAATGAACGTTTGCTTTCTTCCTGTATGATGTTCTTGATATCATCGCCCAACTCTTCTGGTCTTTGGTGATTAGTGTTTGATGCATCAAATCTGTTCTTGAGATGATCTCTAAATTTAGATGGGATATGTTCAAGGCCAAATTTTGTCTCTTATGGACGTGTTTTAATTTTCTTCAGCTTCAGCCTCAACTTGCATATGAGCAATTAATGGTCTTTTCTGGCTCTTGGTCTGTCTGACTATATGGAGCTTTTCCACTCTATCCCCACAGATGTAGTCAATATGATTTTTGTGTAGTCCATCTAATGAGGTCCAAGTGTATCTCATCCTGTTGTTGTTCAGCACTGCAGAGTCAATTTCAACCCACTGTGACCCTGTATAATGTTTCCAAGGAGTGGCTGTAGGTTTTGAACAAGTTACATATTTATCCCAATTCTCCTCATTTGTAAGGTTGGCCTGCTAAATGATCTCACCACCAATCAAGTTGTAAATACTAGTTTGGATAAACAGCTGATACAATAAATGGCACAGAAGTACTTGTACCTATGGACTATTATTGAGTTTTAAAGCACATTGATGTTTTTATAGATACAAATGAGAGAGAAAGATTCCCTGGATGCAATGAATTGTTTGAGCAGAATGAATTGTTTGAGTTAAATCACTGTGGTGGAAATACCAGGGGAAAATGTTGAGAGAGCTTTATGGAAGGAAACATATATTGGTAGAATTTATTAAAGAACAACAATCATAATTTTTTGATAGGATGGATATCAAATATAATAGTTTTGAAATTAGTAGGAGTATTGCTTAACTCCCCAAATTGTGATGAACATTACAAGCACGTTTTATCACTACATAATGTGAATTTGAATGCTTCTAATGAGGACTATGTTCTAAATGTCCACTGCAAAATTGACTTTAACGCACCCCTATTTACCCCAATTTGCAAATGATTATCATTACAAAACAACTGACATCTTATTAATATGTTACCATACAAATTCACACTTCATGGGATCATCTACATTAAAAAATCATTCCTTTCTTTGTTAAATTTTTACTTTTTACAGAACAGATCATCAGTTTTACATTTGACAATCCATACACATTTTGTTTCATCTCATTGACTGCAATCCCTTCAATGTCACATCACTTATTCTACTTCCTCCTGGTTTTTCTTATTTCTATTCTTGCTCCTTTTCTAACTCCTCTGAGTTGTCTAACCCTTGTCTTTGTATAAATGATGCCCTTTTTATCTCAAATGCTGTATTATTCTAAGATGTATCTCCCTTGTGTTATTTATCATTTCCTTTATTGACCAATCAGTTGTTAAGCTGAAAATTGAGCTGGGGATGGGGGTGGAGGACGGAAGAGGGATGAGCTACCATGAGTCTTTGATTCTTTGATTTTCAATCACTCTTCTTTCCTCTAGACGGGGAGAGACCAATAGTTGCACCATAGATAGCTGCTCATAATCTTTTAAGACCCAGACCACCACTCACCAAAGTAGTATGTAGAACATTGTCTTTGTAGATTATGTTATGCCAGTTGACCATGGTGTCCCCAAATATTATGGTCCTGAGTCCCTGCCTGGGCCCATCAACTCTATAGGATAATCTATTAAAACAATTATCATGTCATTCCTTTTGACATTAATTTACAAAAATTACTTCTCTAAAGGGTTTTCTTTGTTGTAACTGAAACTGGTTATCTTTCGGTAAGAAAGAAATTTATCTAAATACTGGATTTCATGAGTCAGCAGCATGTCCTATATATATCAAAGGAATTTGTTAATACTGACTTTATAATTGGAATTTCATACACTTGAAAGATGATTGCAATATAAAAATATAATTTTGTAGCTTTGGAATGAAATATACTGATGTATAGTTTATCATGGTTTTATCCTGAGGCTTAAAATGTTACTGGAGTCCTGGCGTGGCACTGTGGGTTAATGCACCAGACTGTAAAGCTGTTTGAACTGCAAGGACGGTGGTTCAAGCTCACCAGCTGCTCTTTGGAAACCCTGTACAGGGTCACTATGGGTTGGAACCAACTTGACAGCACTTAACAACAACAACAACAACATAATGTTACTAATTTCCTCCAGCCATTAAAAACAAATTTATTTTGTAGCATTATACCTTTTACTGGGTGTAAAATTATAATAGTTCTGTACCTCCTTCGTAGTCCTAAATATTATAATTTATGTCTCTGTAATTCATGTATTTGTTCATATATTGATTGCACATCTATTACTTGAGCACTAACTGTACTATACTATGTATTCTTACAAATAAAATGAACAATATAATTTACTCCAAAATATTAATGTCCATATAATTATACACAAAGCTGTTATTGATATATATTTTATTTCTGAAAATAAAGTATTTAGTAAGAATACTGAACTTTTGAATTATTCCTATTATTTAAAAATGTATATTTAAAAACATGTGCTCAATGTATATTTTTTAGCATTTTCTGGGCAAGCAAACATGGTTTAAAAATTGATATTTGTTTCATTATTCAAAGATCTTTAGGGATAATTATTGAAATTAGTGTCTCAGTATAATTATCTAATAAAGATCTGAATAGTTTGAGAATGTAAAATAGATATTTTTTTTACAGGAAAATTCACATTTAGAAATTTTATTTGTGCTTATGTTTTAAATGGAAATAAAAAAATGAATAAAATTTAAAGTCACTGCATTTCTGTTTCAGAAATCTTTTAACAAATTTCCTATTGGATCTACTATTATTCCTCCCTTATCCCCTTTTTTTTTCACTGAAATTGTTTATTTTAGCCTGTAATCAAAGATAATAAATTATTTAAAAATTAATCGTAGCAGAAACCAGTATTAAAATGGGAGTAGATATTGTTTGACATGCCAAGTTAAAAATCATGTTTAATTTAAATTTAGGTTATGATTAACATATACAGGCCTATGGATAAAAGAAATGATCAAGAAACTACATTCCTTGCATAGTTTGCTGGTTAACATAGTAGTTTCTGTAATGTGTCCCAGGCACTGCTATTCAGATAAATATTATCCAAGATAAAATGACGTTTATTCAAAATGAGTTTTGATCTCGGCTCTTATCATTTACTAATGATAAACTGATTTCTGGACTGTTACTCAACTTCTCTCTTTTGTTTCTGTCATGACATGTACTTGAAAGGGTATTGTAAAGATTATGTTAAATAATCTATGGAGAATTCAGCATAATATTTGGCCCATAGCGAAACTTACTGATTCATAGTGACCTATAGTACAGAGTAGAATTGTACCATGGAACATCCAACGTTGGTTTCAACCACAGAATAGAGCTTCAAACTCACTAGCCACTCCTTGGAAACTTTATACAGGGCTGAGATGAGTCAGAATTGATTCAAGGGCACTTAACAACTACAACATAAATCTTTACAGACGTAGATTGTCATACACAGCTGGTGGTGGGTTCTGCCTTTCAGTTATCAGTCCATTGTTTTAACCACTGCACTCCCAGGAATCACTGCAGGCATATAGTTATTGTTGTTGTTAAGTGCCATCGAGTCAGTTCCAACACACAGCAACCCTGTATAGGGTTTTCAAGGAGTGGTTAGTTGGTTTGAACTGCCAGCCTTGTGCTTAACAGTCCAGTGTTTATCCTACAGCCCCACACAAGGAATCTGCAGACAGAGTAACTATTAGTTGTTTTTATTTTGTTAATAATTTAAATATTATTTGCATCATTATTATGATCAAGCAGTAACTAAAACAACCAGTTGTTATCTAGTTGTTTCTGATTCATGGAGACTCCATGATGTATTTCAAAGTAGAACTGCAATTCAAATAGAGTTGTCAAAGCTGTCACCTTTTCAAAGCAGATCAAAGGGCATTTCTTCTAAGGCAATTCTGGTGGTCTCAATTTTCTGTTAATAGTTAAGTGCTTAACCACTTGCACTATACAAATACCCTTGTTCAGGCAATAGCCAACCCCAAATAGTTTGATTCAAATAGAATTATTTATAGTATATTCAAGAATAACATGGTTGAAAAATTGGTAGTCGTAAGGTACGTTGATATAATGACAAATCCAAATAGGTATGATTGGACTTTTTTCAAAATATTGAAAAGTGTATTTCAAGGAAAAATCCAGATATGTCGCAGGGAAAATCTAGCAGTGTCTGGTAGGAGTTGAAAACAGCTCACGCCAATTGTGTATTCTATGATAAACTAGGCTGAGGAATCAGATGATTCTTATATGCATATGTAAGTTGTCTGAGGGGTCTAGTTTCTGAAAAACAAAAATGAAAGATAAATAAAACAAAAAGTAGCAAAGAAAGTCCACTAATTAAACCTACTAATTAAACCTAAGAAATAGTTGGCTCTCTACCAAGTCACAACAACAGGTGTCCCCTGCTGCACAGTTAGCTAGATCCAGTCCCATAGAGCAGAGGAGAGAATGTTTGATTCTACAACCTGTGATGGTAAATGTCATGAGTCAGCTTGACAATACTATGCTTATCTCACATATTTATAATCTGATGTAAGCATCCAACCAGTTAAAAGAGGAGTTTCTTTGTAGGTGTGGCCTGCCTCCAGTATTTCAGTGGATGTTTGGCAAAGCTCACTCTCCCTTGACCTTGTACTCTTCTCATTGCCTGACCTTCAGTTCTTGGGATGTTACCTCTGACCTGTAGATTTTAAATTTGCCAACCCCCACCCTCTGTGAGCCAGTAGAGGATTCCAGCCCGTCTCCTGACCTGTTGATTTTGGGTTCCTAAACATGCCCAAAAAGTCAGCATAGGTTTTCAGTCTGTTGTCTGATCTGAGGATTTTGGACTTTTCATTCCCTACAGTTAGTTATGTGAGCCATTTCCTCACGTTACATGAGCCATTTCCTTGAAGTAAATCTCTCTCTCTCTATTTCTTATAAGAAAACCATTCAATCAGTTTTCACAGACTGAACACATCTTTTGGATCACATCTGGATTAAGTACAGAATAAATGAACATTCTAGAAATATCTTTTGTTATCTACTTCCAATGCAGTTATTTCCTAACTTTTAAAAGCAGTTATATATCCATTTTATAAAATTTGAAAAATATTTAACTGTAGTAAATCATGTGGTACACACATAAGTTTGGCCTCTTTCAATAAACATGTTTTTGTCTATATTTATATATTTGTCTGTATTCTTGCCTCATTATAGTTTCTTAATTTGCACTGCTGCATGCTCTACCACAGTTTATTTATGCATGCAATACTATCCTGATACCTTTTCTTATTTATCTTTTAAAACAAAACAAAATAAACTTCTAAGGAACATAGCAACATGCATACATTATGTTTCAGGTTGCAATCAACTCTAAGACATGAAATGTCTCTTTTTCCCTTTCTAATGGATTTATTTTTAGTTTTCAGTGGCTATATCCAAATATATTCAAATTTTTAAGATATCATTACCATAAAAATCTAACATATTTCTTTTTATTTTAATAAAAATGACTAACCTGTATAGGATTTCCAAGGCTGTTTAAATCTTTGTGGGAGCAGAAATTGTCATTTTTGTCCTGTAGAGTGGCTGGTGTACTGGAACCACTGACTTTGTGGTTTTCAGTCCATTACAACCAGGTGGCAATCCCCAGAACAGTTTTGACCCTTATTTGTTAGATTTATCCTTAATATTTTCTAATGTAGACATTTTATTATGTCTGGATTTATCCTAATTTTCAGGAGTTTTCCATTTTGTTAATTCTCACTTTCAAATAACCTTCTTTGTCTTATGTCTATGAAGTATTTCCCATTCTATTTTTACTGAGAAACATGGTAGCCTTTCTTTAAAATAGAGAGTAAATAGCAATGTGCTTGTGGTAACTTTCCAGATAATTCAAATGAAAAAATCTTTTATTTTTTAAAATCACTTGTGCATGTATGCAGAAATATTTGAGCAGTATTTATAATTGAATCAGCAATCAAAAAATAAAGGTCCACATCCTCCTCCCCATTACCACCTTTAACACTTAGAGCATTTACCATATAGAGTTTGCTTGGTGTACTTACACCTCTATCATTACATTCCCAATATAAGGAAGTCAAATTCCAACTAGTAAAAGGATCTTGCAGGTATTTCAACGTAGACATATTAAAATTAAATTATTATAATAATCTTGCTACACTGGTTGATTGTTACCAAGTAAAGTATTAAGAAAATTTGATACGTATTATTTTGCAGCTTGATAAATGAGGATGGAATGAAAACAGCATGTGCTGCCATGGATGAGGACCAAGAGGGGGCCCTGAGTTATCACTGAGCAGTTGCAAAAATTCTATTCACCTGGTGAGTGAAAGACATCAAACTGTCTTTCACTCTGTCTTCTATTCTGATGCTAGATGCACAGGCAGCACTTATTCCTCTGATCCTAACCATCTGGAGATAGAATAGATGTCACAAGCAGAACAGCAACAGACTGTCAATTCTGACCAAGTTCTCAGTCATAGCCTTGGAGTCCCCTTATACCCTCATTTCTGACCTAGTGGCTACAGATTTGAGGATTCCCTCTACCCTGTCAATTAGCCATGGTGGTGCAGAAGGTTAAGCATTGATAGTGCAAACCCTGAGGCTGTCGATTTCTGTAGAGATTACGTATAGGAAACACTTGTTCTATAGGGTTATTATGAGTTGGAACCAACTCAAAGGCAGTGGATTTGGATTATTTGTTTGTTTACTTAGTCTACTCTGTCAAAACACTAATCATACATTCTGAGATCCTCTAGCTTCCTCATTTTTGACCTATTGGCTCCCAATAAACCCTTGGGTTCAATAATTCTCCAGAACAACTCACACAACTCAGGATAAGCACTATGTTTGCAATGACAGTTTTATTATAGCAAAACAGAACAAGACAAGCCCCCCACAATAAAACAACAACAACAAACCCCTCATAACCAATATAAAGAAAAGAAGCAGAGAATGAGGTCTGGGTAGGTTCCCAAAGCAAAGCTTGCCTATCCCAAATAGGGCCACACAACCATCCCAGGTTGACTGATGTGTTTCATGAACCAAGATGTAAGGCTTTGGTGCTTTTAATGTCTTTCATGAACCAGGATGGTCCTGAGGCTTTTGTGCCTCATTATGTAGTTATGACTGATTAAATCAGCCTACCTTCTCTGAGGTCAGCTGACATCACCAGATCTTTTTTTTTGTCCTGGTTAGCTCCTACCAGAGTCACCTCATTAGAATAAACTCTCAGATGTGCTGTAGGTCGGTAGGTAACAAAGACACCTCAAATAGAGAAATCCAAAGATTTAGAATTATCTCTCAGGAACCAACGACCAAAACCAAATTACTTTAGGTAACGTAAGCGTAAACCCCACACCTTGGTATAAGGTCACAAGGAAGCAAAGTTGAAAATGCAAGTAAGTGGGTTATTAAAAAAACAAAACAAAAAACCCCCCACAACTTTATCTTGTCTTCCTCTTCTGATTAACAATGTCAATTTTGCCTAGGGACAGTCATGATAGTATAATGTAAACCTATACTAATGTTATCAAAGCTGATAATAATTCAATATAAAATTAAAAATTACGGTTTAGAGAATTGAATTTTGATTCATAAATAATTCAAGTAGAATAGAGTAAAGCAATGAATCAAAATCAGATTCCCACGTATTTTCATTAGTTGGAAAACAGATTGGTAGTTCTAGTATATTATCTCATTACAGCTACACTGCCATATCTGATCGTACATTGCTGTTGTTAGGTGCCATTGAATTGGTTCCAATGCATAGCAACCGTATGTTTAACTGAAAGGAACATTGCCCAGCCATGAGCCGTTCTCACAATCATTGCCATGTTTGAGCCCGTTGCTGCCAGTCTATCTTGTTAAAGGTCTTCCATTTTTTTTTCAATCATCCTGACTTTACCAAGAATGATGTCCTTCTTCTCCAGGGACTGGACCCTCCTGATAATGTATTCAAAGTATGTTATATGACGTCCTACCATCCTCATTTCTAAGGAGACTTTGAGTTGTACTTCTTCCCAGACATTTGTACGTTCTTTGGGAAATCCATGGGATATTAAATACCCTTTGCCAACACCATACTTCAAATGTATCAATTCTTCTTCCATCTTTCATTGTCCAGCTTTCACATGCATATGAGGTGATTGAAAATACCATGATTTTTGCTTTTAGGAACAAATTAGACCTCAAAGTGACATCTTTGCATTTTAACATTTTGTTGTTGTTAAGTGCCATTGAGTTGGTTCTAACTCATAGTGACCCTATATAGGATTTCTGAGGAGCAGTTGGTGGGTTTGAACTGCTGACCTTATGGTTCACAGTCCAATACTGATTCACAGTACAACACCAGAAGTACTTTAAATTTTACTGAGGTCCATTTCTGCATTTTTGCCTAATGCAATAGGACTTTTGAATTCTTGACTGTTGTTTCCATGGGAGATGATAATATATCCATGTAAAATGAAATCCTTGACAACTTTAGTCTTTTCTCCACTTACCATGATGTTGCTTACTGTTTCAGTTGTAGGGATTTTTTTTCTTTATGCTGTGGTGTAATCCATAATGAAGAACGTAGATTTGATTTCCATCAGTAAATACTTCAAATGTTCTTCACTTTAAGCATGTAAGGTGTGTTGTCTGTATATTGTAGGTTGTTTATGACTCTCCAATCCTGATGTTACCTTCTTCCTCATATAGTCTAGTTTTTCAAATTATCTGCTCAGTATGCAGATTAAGTGTGGTGAAAGAATACAACTCTGAAGCATACTTTTCCTGATTTTAATACACACATCTCCTTGACTTGTTCAAATAACTGCCTCTTTGTCTATGTACAGGTTCCACATGAGCACAGCTAAGTGGTTTGAAGTCCCCAGTCTTTACACTGTTAGCTATAATATATTATAACCCATACATTTGAATGTCATTGTATAGTCAATAAAGCATGCTGTTGTTAAGTGCCGTCGAGTCAGTTCCGACCCATAGCGACCCTGCATAGGGTTTCCAAGGAGCAACTGGTGAGCTTGAACCACTGAGCTTGTAGTTCAAACGGCTTTGCAGTCTGGCGCATTAATATTTTTCTGTTATTCTCTATTTTAAGCCAAGATCCATTTGACATCATCAGTAATGCCCATCTTTCAAATCCTTTTCTGAATCTTCTTGGAATTTAGTCAGTTCCCTGTTTTATTACTACAGTTGTTTAAAAAATTACCTTCAGAAAGATTTTACTTTCAATGTAGTATGGGGTTAATGCAAAGTTGGTTTGAACTGCAACGCCAGCCATTTAAGTTTACCAGCTGCTCCTCAGAAACTCTGTACAGGGTGACTTTGGGTCAGAACCAACTCAACAGTACTTAACATAAAAAACAATAATAGTTTAATACTGTAGGCTAAGTGCTGGACTGCTAACTGCAAGGCTGACAGTTCAAACTCACTAGTCTCTCCTTGGAAACCCTATACAGGGTCATTATAACTGGAACCTAGAAGGCACTTAACAACAACAACAACAGAATATCACTTGATATTGTTCAATAATTTATGCATTCTGTTAGACCACCATTCTTTAGAATAGGCACAGATATGGTTCCCTTCCAGTTGGTTGGCCAGTTTCTGTCTTCCGATTTCTTGGAATAGAGTAGTGAGTGCTTCCAGCATTTCATCCTTTTGTTAAAAATACCTCAATTGTAGTCAATTAATTCCTGGATCTTTGACAATGCCTGCACTGATCTTTGACAAATCAGTGCAGCTTAGACTTCTTCCTTCAACACCATGAGTTTTTCATCATATGCTACCTTCTGAAATAGTTGAATATCTACCCATTCTTTTAGGTATAGTGACTCTTTGTATTTCTTCCATCTTCTTTTGATGCTATCTGCCTTGTTCAATATTGCAACTCAAGGTTTCAAAATTTTCTTGCTCTTTTAGCTTGCAAAATGCAGAGCATATTCTTCTTTTATGGCTTTCTAACTTGTCCTTGCACTTTTCATTATAGTACCTTATTTTGTCTTCTCAAGTCATGTATACTAAAATGTTGTTGTTAGGTGCCATCGAGCACTGACTCATAGCGACCTTATGCACAGCAGAACGAAACACTGCCCGATCCCCAGCCAACATCACTACTGTTGCCACACTTGAGTTCATCAATGCTGCCACTTGGCCAATCCATCTTGTTGGGGGTCTTCCTGTCCTTCTCTCACCCTCCACCTTACCAAACATCATATCCTTCTCCAGCAACTGGTCCCTCTTGACAATAAGTCTGAAGTATGAGAGATGAAGTTTGGTCATCTTGGCCTCCAAGGAGCACTCTGGCTGCATTTCTTCCACAACGGATCTATTGGTTCTTTTGGCAACCCATGGTACTTTCAATATTCTCCTCCAACACCATAACTCAAAAGCATCTATTTTTCTACGATCTTCCTTATTCACTGTTCAGCTTTCGCACACATATGAGGTTATTGAAAATACCATGGTCAGGCACACCTTAGTCCTCAAGCTGACATTCAACACTTTAAAAAGGTCTTGTGCAACAGATTTTCCCAATGCAATACGTCATTTGATTTCTTGACTGCTGCTTCCATGAGTGTTGATAGTTGATCCAAGAATGAAGTCCTTGACAACTTCAATCTTTTCTGTTGATAAGAATGTTGTTTACTGGTCAAGTGGTGAGGATTTTTGTTTTCTTTACATTGAGATATAATCCATACTGAAGGCTGTGCTCTTTGATCTTCATCAATACATGTTTTAAGTCATCTTCACTTTCAGTAAGCAATGTTGTATCATCTGCATGTCACAGGTTGTTAATGAGTCTTCCTCCAATCCTGATGCCACGTTTTTCTTTATATAACCCAGCTTTTTGGATTATTTGCTCAGAATACAGTTGAATAACTATGGTAAAAGAATAAACCTTGTATCCTAATATAAATAAACAGCTTAAAATGCAATGTACAGTGTCATAGTAGAATGAACTATAATTTCACTAACATCAGGTGAAACAAATTCATTTTTTGCAATAAGATAAAAACAGTGACTATTTGGAGACACTTTATGTTGGCATTTTAAAATGTAACTCAAAATTCAGCTGGATTAATAGTAATAATCATTTATGTATATTGACTATATATGAATCAACAAGAAAAAAAAGGATTTCACTGTCATTTCATATAAACTGTAAATGACTTTTAGCAAATGTAATATTTTGAAAATGTTTGAATGTTAGTATTTTCAATGTTAAAGTTAATTCTGTTTCATTAGAAATTAATTACTTTGTAAAATTAAGTCTCTTGCATCTAGTTTTAATTATTTCCACATGATTCATTTTTAATGTTTTCTATTTGATAATGAACCAGAAATAATTTAAAGATTCAAATCACATACATATCTCATTAACACGTCTTTAAAAGTGAAGCCAAAATAAGAAATAACCTTTATTTTTGTGTTTACAAGGGGCCTAGTTTCTAGTTTTGTAACCACTTCTATACCTAAGTTTTGTTTTAGCATTATGTAATCTAGTCCACATTTCAAAGTTTATTAGCTTACTTGATGCCAAAAGGTCATCCATATTAGCAGTAATTGGCTTTTATAAATATTGCTCATTATGCAAATGCATTATTTACAGGCACCATTAGGCCAAAGTGGATGTGAGAACTTGGGTAATAGGTTCTCTGCATTCATTATGAGGCAAAATATTTGACAATAGATAAATTATGGAGTTCATCTTAGATATTAGGAGATAATTTAGAATATGAAAAATTGGGGATATTTTCTGCCTCATAAGCACTAAAACAGGACTGGATGGGATTAAGAAGTTTAAAAAGAGATCTGGTGTGAATATCTAATTGTGAAATACTCTTCCTTAACTATCTAAATTGGAAATAGCTGATAATGACTCTACCCATTCTTTCATACTGCCATATTATATCAAGCCAGTTTTAGCCAATTTTGCTGGAACTAATTCAATAACATTTTGTTCTTGAATCAAAGAGTGTGAGAAGCTATATTGTTTTCAAGTTCTAGAAATATATGTAAATCACATTTGCTTCAGATAGATACAGAGATCCAGTTTCTGCCTACATTAGATGATTTGAAAAGTCATTTTGGAGGCGATCAAAGGGTAAAAGAGCAAGTGAAATGCTACTGAAATTGTAACTTTACAAACTATGGTGAAATTTGCCAAGGTAGAGTTAAATAATTTCAGGAACTCCTTACTTCTTTTAACTAGTATTTACTGAATACTTGTGCCTGGTGGCTGGTGGCTGTGTGCTGTGGAGT
>NW_006408535.1:3565177-3571679 GCF_000296735.1 Chrysochloris asiatica
AACTACCAGCTGTTCCACAGGAGAAATATGAGGGTTTCTGCTCCCATAAAGATTTACAGCCTCAGAAACCCTATACGGTGTCGCTGTGAGTTGGAACCGACTCCACATCTCCACCACTAAGCATTGTTTATTTCAGAACTTTAAAAATTAACTATATCATAACTTACATTTCAGACAAGTTCAGATATCAAAATGTATTTATATTTTATATATTCAAGCTGCTTTTTTTGCAACATCTACCTACTTTCTTCTAAATCACTGCCTGCAGCAACTCTTGTTCACTGGTTTTATAGATACACCAGAACTATATCGGAGGTAACTAAAAGTGAGTATGATAAATTGAAACACCCAGAAAGTGACCCTTGGTGTAGCCAAGTGTATTCTGGTACCTCTTTAGTTAATTCTCACCTCTCACATTCTCAGTAATGAATTTCAGGAAGTCCAGTTCAGAAAGGATTTCTGAATCCTGCCCCATGCTATATAATATCCACTCTTTCTCCCATGACCATTTAATCTCTGAAATTGAGCAAGGTTAAATGGTCCAGACTTTCTTCTTTATTATGAATTTTCACATGAGCTTTTTTAGGGCCAACAGAGATTCCTCTTCTGTCTAGTTCATCAGAGATTTCTAAAAATGATGTACTTCAAAATAGAAGACATTTAGGTATCTTTGTTCCTAAGTTCGTCTGTTTCTAGGAACTTATCTAAATCTATCCATGTCTTCTCTAAAACTCACTTCTGCATATAAAAATTAAGGATAAACAAGAGGAAAAATCCACTTGGATGCTTTTCATAGGGAAATAATTCTAATTTCCTTTCCCTTTGCATGACTCATTTATTCACATACACATTTATTGAGAGACTCCTAGGTATTAGGCAATATTCAAAGTACTGACAAAAAACCAGTGAACAAGATCAACAAAGTTTATGGCACCAGGATATTAAAATGTTATGGAAGAGATAGAATGAAAAAGTAAATAAGCAAATATAATAATGACAAATATAAGTATTATGCCACCACTTGTATGGCAGATTGTAATATCATGGTGGCTTATATGTTGCTATGATGCTGGCAGTCCTGCCATCAGTATTTTAAATACTAGCAGGATCACCTATGAGTGACAGGTTTCAACTGAGTTTCCAAACTAAGATAGAATAGAAAGAAGGAGAGGTGGACTACTGAAATTGCAACTTATGAACAGCACCAAAGCATTACTATGTTGTATTTGTTGTTAAGTGCCTTCGAGTAATGAAGCAGCCAATCAATGAAAGGGATAGTTCTTTGGGGATATGGCCAGCTCCTAATCTAATGCACAAGCTGGAAATTCTGGACTTTGCAATTTTAAGCCATTTCCTTGATAATAAACTTTTCTCTATATAAGTACATATATACATTTCTCTGGTTTTGCTTCTCTAGAAAACCCAGCCTAAGATACGGAGAATACCAGAAAGATGTTTACCTGTGTTATATTTACTATGTCAAGGCTTTTGACTGTGTGGATCATAACAAGATATGGATAAATTTATGAAGAATGGGTATTCTGGATCAATTAGTTGTGCTAAAGAGGAACCTGTAAATAGACCAAGAGGCAGTCATTTGAACAAAACAAGGGACACTGACTGGTTTAAAATCAGGGGAGGGGTGCACAAAGGTTGTATTATTTTACCATATTTATTCAACCTGTATGCTGAACAAATAATTTAAGAAACTAGATTGTATGAAGAAGAACATGGCATTAGGATTGGAGAAAAACTCATAATCAACCTGCGATATGTAGATGATACAATCTTGATAGAGGAAACCAAAGAGGACTTAAAATACTGATTAAGATCAAGGAGCACAACATTCAGTATGGGTTGCACCTCAATGTAAGAAAACAAAAATCTTCACCACGGGAACAATAAATAACATCATGAAAAATGGAAAAAAAGGTTGTAGTTATCAAATACTTCATTTTTCTTGGATCCACTATCTACACTCAAGGAAGCAGCTGTCAAGAACTCAAATGGTGTACTGCATTAAGCAAATCTAAAGAAAAAAACCTCTTTGTTGGGGTAAAGAACAAAGATGTCTGTTTGAGGCCTAAGGTGTGCCTGACCTAAGCCTTGGTATTTTTCAATAGTCTCATATGCATGTGAAAATTTGACAATAAATAAGGAAGACCAGAGAAGAATTCATGCATTCCAATTTTGTTGTTGCAGATGAATATTAAAGGTACCATGAACTGCCAGAAAAACCAACAAATTAATGTTGGATGAAATACAGCCAGAATACTTCTTAGAGCCAAGATGGCCAGACTTCATTACTCATACTTCGGACATATTATTAGGAGTGACCAGGCCCTGGAGAAAGCTATCATGCTTGGTGAAATGGAGGGTCAATGAAAAAGATGGAGACTCCCCAACAAGATGTATTGACACAGTGGTAGCAGCAATGTGCTGAAGCATAGCAACAACTGTGAATGTAGTATAGAACCAGGCATTGATTCATTCTGTTGTACATAGGTCAATAAGGATTGGAACCACCTAGTCAGCAATTAACAACAACAACTATATGGGCAAAATATTTAATTATTATTTTAAAAAGCATCAGAAAATATGGAAGGAATACGTGGAGTCATTGTATTAGAAAGAAATGGTCAATGTTCAACCACTACAAAAGGTAGTATATGATCAATAGTCAATGGTTCTGAAGGAAGAAGTCCAAGCAGCACTAAAGGCACTGATGAAAAACAAGATTTCAGAAATTGACAGGCTACAAATTGAAATCATTCATCAAACTGATACAGTACTGGAGATGCTCACTCTTCTATACCAAGACATTTGAAAGATAGCTACCTGGTCAATCAACTGGAATAGATTTATATCTGTGCCCATTCCAAAGAGTGGTGACTCATTGTAATGCTGAAGTCATCATTAGTATCACGTGCAAGAAACAGCTTACTAAAGATGTTCAAAAAAATGGTGGTGGCAGTATATTGACAAGAAGTGCCAGGAATTAAAGCTGAAATCATCTGGGACATCATTTCTGAATTTGGAAGGTTCTTGGCTGAAAGCAAAGAATACCTGAAGGATGTTTATTTGTGCTTTACTGGCTTTAGAAAGGTGTTCGACTGCATGGATCATGACAAACTATGGATAGTAATACAAATAAAAGGTATTAAAGAACACTTGATTATGCCCAAAAGAAACCTGTACATAGATTAAGAACAGAACTATGGGATATTGAACAGTTTAAAATTAAATTAGGAAAGGTGTGTGCCAGAGCTGTATATTTCCCCCATTTTTATTCAATCTGTATGCTGAGCTAATAATCTGAGAAACTGGGTTATATGAGATGAATGTGCTATCTGGTTTGGAGGAAGACTCTTTAAAATCCTGTGACAAGCAAATGATACAACCTTGCTTGCTGAAAGCAAAGAGGTCTTAAAATACTTGATGATGGAGATCACAGACTTCAGTATGGATATTACCTCAATGTAAAGATAACAAAAATCCTTACAACTATACAAATAGAGTCATGATAAATGGAAAAATATTGAAATTGTCAAATAGTTCATTTTACTTTCACGCACTATCAACACTCATGGAAGTAGCAGTTGAGAAATAATATGATATATTGTGTTAGGCAAATCTGTCACAAAAGAACTTGTTAAAGAGCAAAGACGTCAGTTTGTGGATTAAGCCAGGCTTGATGCAAGCCTTGTTATTTTCAATCACTTTGTGTACATGTGAAAGTTGGACAATGAGTAAGGAAAACCATAGAAGAATCAGGGCATTTGAATTACAGTGTTGGAGAAGAATATTAAAAGTACCACCAACTGCTAGAAGAACACATAAATCTGTTGTGCACGAAGTACAGCCGGAATGCCTCTTAGAAGTTAGGATGGTGAGAGTTCGTCTTCCAAACTTTGGATATTTTAGCAGAGGAACCAGTCCCTGGAGAAGGACATCATGTTTGGTAAAATTGAGGGTCAGTGAAAAGGAGGAAGACCCCAAGAAGATTGATTGACATAGTGGCAGCAGCAATGGTCTCAATTCAATGTAACGATGTGAGGATGACACAGGGCCAGGCAGTTTTGTTCTGTTGTGCATAAGGTCACTATGAGTCAAAACAGACTTAAATGCACTGAACAACAACAACAAAGTATTACGAAGGAAATGAGAAGTTGATAAAGAAAATAATTATGTGGGTTTATAAAAAAGTGTTGCAGCAAATGGGGTGCATAGAAAAGTCTCTTTGTATGTATACATCGTAATAAGGATTAACTATTCACATTGTTGTTGTTAAGTGCTGTGGAGTTGGTTTTGACTCATAGCTATCCTTTATAGGGTTTCCAAAGAGTGACTAGTGGTTTTGAAACATAGAGCTTGCAGTTAGCAGTCCACAATCCTTATCCTATAGCACCACATCAATATTCCTATATTTATGTTGTTGTTGTTAAGTGCCATTGAGTTAATTCTGACCCATAGTGACCCAATATAGGGTTTCCGAGGAGCAGCTGGTGAGCTTGAACCACCGACCTTGCAGTTCAAATGGCTTTGCAGTTTGGCACATTAGCCCACAGCACCACATCAGGACTCCCCTATATTTATAGTCATACTAAAAATGAGAGTAAGGAGGACAAAGAACTTCCAGATGAAGGAAGCAGAAAAACAGAGGCCCTGAGAGGAGAATTTTTATGTGTTTGAAGAACTAGAAGAATGTGTGACTTGAATTTAATAAGAGAAGGTAGAGGGAAGAGTAGAAGCAAAGCAACACATATAGTTTTTGTTGTTGTTTCTTCATTTTGATATTGTTTTGTTTATCAGCTCATGCACTAAATAATAGTGATTATGGGTCAGAATCTACTTGATGGCACTTAACAACAACAACAACAACATGGTAAGCACAGGACTGCTACCTGCAAGGTTGACAGTTCAAATCTACTAACCGCTTCTCAGAAACCCTATACAGGGTCACTGTGAGTCAGATCTGACTTGATAGCAATTAACAACAACAACAGGGTTTGCTTTGTGACATTGGAGATCAAAATGTATATTTTGAAGTTTGAATTAAGCAGAAATGGCAATTAGATGAGGAAAAGAGAATGAAAAATAACAATTGTCTGCATTGAAAAATTGCTTAACAGTTGAAGCAATTGTTTTAAGTGGAAAAGAAGAGTTATTTTGGAGTTCTACTTTGGTAATGATAAATGAAAAAATTTACCAACAAATTTAAGCAGTAATTTCATGTTAGATAATGAAATCTGAGAATAGGAAGTATTCTCTGGGCTGCAAATATAATTTGAGAGATCATCATCATATTGTCAAAATATAAACTATAGAAACTTATGAGATTGAATAAGAAGAGACTGCTGCAAAGCTTCAGGATCAAGTCTTGAAAAACAACACTGAACAGACATGGCAGGAAAAGAAGACACAATAAAGAAAATTTAAAGAAGTGGCAATGAGGTAAGAAAAAAAAAGATCATATTACGGAAACCTAAAGCATGATTAAGCACAGCATGTTCACTGAGGTAATACATGCCTGAGCATTATGCTGAGTGAGAATTGTCAATCATAAAAAGTCAAAGATAGTATGAGACCATTATTGTAAAAACATAAGAAATGGTTTGAGGGTTACCAGGGGTGGCAGGAGGATAGAGAAATTCAATGGATACAGGAGAGACACATGTTAGCTTTAGTGATGGGGAGAGCAATATATAAGAAGAGGAAGGGTTACAGAAGAATGATAAAGATAGGTGAATAAACAGGGAGGTATGCATGGGCTAAAAGTAAATAGTGATAGATACACAACCTTGGAACAACAGTGCTCTGTTTTGACACATAGATTGAGACATAGCTGAATGTGGTCGAGCACTTATCCTACAGAACCACACCAGGACTCCCTCTCTACGTATGTGTGTACACATATATACATACATATGTCCTACAAATATATGAGTTTGAAAGAGGATATTTGTATATGAGCATTTACTTTTCCTGCAACAAAACTATGAATTTATTGGAACATTCAGCAGGCAAAATGATGACAACTTCTTAGATATTATCAAGCATCTTAAAGCAATGAGTCTCTGGACAAGGAGGCTCAAGAGCACAGTCTAAGGAGATAGTATTGAAAATCCTATGAATAACAGTTGAACACTGTCAGCTGTAGTGCTGAAGATGAAATTATTATGAATACCACAAGGATATTATCAGCTATAGTGCCAGAAGATGAGCCTCTCAGGTTGGAAGGCAATCATAGCATGATTGCCTCCTCAAAGAAGAGTTAACCCTGATGATGCAAATGGAATAAAATTTCCAGAATCTCCATTTTCTAATGGGCACAACTCAAAATGAGGAGAAAAAAACTAAAAATCATCCACTGATAAACATTTTTTGCATGGATCCACAATTAGCATTCATGGAAGCAGCTGTTAAGAAATCAAACAAAGTATTGTATTGGACAAGTCTGCTGCACAAGACCTCTTTCAAGAGCAAAGATATCAGTTTGAGG
>NW_006408535.1:3574179-3576045 GCF_000296735.1 Chrysochloris asiatica
ATCTAATTTGACATGTTTCTCTTTTGAATATATTCTGTCTTAAAGAAGCAGTTGCATAAAGTCTCTTCTTTTCCACACAGGACACATTCATTGTTTCAGCCAACTCTCAGTGGAGGGGCAACCAGTACAACACCATCTTCCCGAAAAAACAGCATTAGAATGTTCCGTTTTGTTGATTTATATATCTTTTCATGTTTCTTCATCAATTTCTGTAGTAGTCACAGTTTCTTCCACATCTCCCAATATCATATTTAAATGTTGATCATAAGTATGTAATCTTCCTCAAAGCTCTAGGTCATTTTGCATTTTCACATAACTGCACTCATCGAGGCTGTGCCTCGTAAGATCCAAAGGCTCCTCTACTGTGTTGGTAGTTTGTTGCTGGTCAACATCGTCCGCCATGTTTCAAACCCTGTGTCCTTTCTCCATGAACTTTTAAAAGGCACATTATACACATGCATACTCTCATACACAACATCCAGGCACACGTGAGGGGCTTTAAAAATTTCATGGAAAAATTCCATTATCTTTTCATTCCATTTTTCCATTACCTTTTCAAAGCTCCCTCAAGTGTGTGTGTGTGTGCAACTCGTATGAAATGACATAGGCAATGTGAAGAAAATTTTCACTTAAGGCATGTAAGGAGAAAGAGAGCTTATTAATGGAAACTGAAGCAGAATGGTCGAAATAGGTAATGAATAAGAAAATAAAGTATCCTGAGAGCTGAACTTATTTGTATCACATATTATAGAGATATGGAAAATGTAATGACTAGCAAGAAGGATTTGTCCATTAGAATATCACTGAGATCATGTTCATATGACCATGAGGCAACGTAAATTTATGCTGGGCAACTATTTTTTAAAAGTTATTTCTGAGGACACTGATATGATCACACCAAACTAGATTAATACACACTCTTATTTTATTGGTATGCCATTCTTTTGATAAGGGGGAGAGTTTTAAATGTTTTCTACTCCATCTACCCTGTAAATATATTCAGACAATTCTAAAATGATAACATAATCCTTCAATAACTATTCCTTTAAACTTGGGATTTTCAAGTGACCTGCACATTGCTTTTTCTCAATTTTGAAGCATTATTTCAAAAGCTTTGATTAGTCACAACATGATAGGAGCTGAATCTAATTATTTCACAAATTATATTTAAAAATTGTTATTATATTATTCCTCTGAACTCAAAGTTTGCATTGTTGTTGCTGTTAAGTTCCTTCAAGTTGGTTCTGACTCATAGAGACCCCTTGTAGGGTTTCCAAGGATCAGCTGGTGGTTTTGAACTACCAATCTGTGGTTAGCAGTTCACTGCTTATCTTATAGTGCCAAACCAGGACCCCGAAGGCTGCATTAGATGATTAAAGACAGAAGGATGACACACTATTGGCCTAGGTCACATAGGTACTGAGCAAAAGAGCTAGAATTCAACTTACATTTGTTAGAACTGGTAAGAAATCTGCTAAACCACTTTCTAAGGAGAGGAGAATATATACTCCTGTGTGAGCATAGACACTCACAGCAGTGCATATACTTGTATAAGCAGACTTTCATCCTTTTCTACCCCTAATGGCACAAACCATACTCTACGTATACCTTACCTGTATATCATCTGCTCAGATGATTTCCCTTTCTCTTTTCCTGCCTCTAATTTAATTTATGCAGTGTTGCCTCCATACTCTTTTAATAGTGTAAACTCCAAACCAAAATTCACTTCCATCAAGCTGATTGTGATTCCCAGCATCCCAATAGGAACAAATATAACTGCCTCATTGGGTTTCCAATTGAGTTAGCAATTGAGTGCTTTAACAACTGTGACACCAGGGCTCCTAAAATCATGTTGTTGTTGTTGTT
>NW_006408535.1:3576510-3578194 GCF_000296735.1 Chrysochloris asiatica
CATCCTCAGAAACCCTATACAGCATTGCTGTATGAATCGGAACCGATTCTGCAACAACAACAGTAAAACCAATACTAAGGAGCTCTAATTGTGTTATGAGTTAGCAGTCAGGTTGCTAACCACAGGGTTGCCGGTTGAAACCTACTGGCCCCTCCAAGGAAGAAAGATGAGACTATCTGCTCTTATAAAGACTTACAGCTTCAGAAATCCTGTAGAGTTACTAAGAATCAAAACCGACTCTATGGCAATGGGTATGGGCGTGTATATCAATACTAGATTATAAACCATCTAACCAAAACAAGTTTGCTTTCAACTTCAAGTCCTCCTCCGCAAAAAACTCAAATGTCTTTGTAAATATTCAGTGGATTTACTGAAAATTCCTAATGACAAGCATATTTCATTGAATAAATCTAAAATTTATTGGATACTTCTGGTTGTTACTGTTAAGTGCTGTCAAATCAGTTCTGACCCATAACAACCCTGTATAGGGTTTCCAAGGAACAGCTAGTGAGCTTGAACCACCGACCTTGTGGTTCAAACTATCTTTGCAGTCCAGCACATTAGCCCACAGTGCCTTGTTTATTGAATATATAAATGTCAGAGTGCATGCACGAAAACTTAACTGGATACTAGTGGCTCATTGGTCATTATATGTATAATACTGGTTACATATAAGTAGTGGTTATGAATCGGGCTGTGAACCGCAACGTCAGCAGTTTGAAACTACCAGGTGCTCCGTGGGAGAAAGATGAGGCTTTCCGCTCCCGTAAAGATTTACAGCCTTGGAAACCCTGTACAGGGTCACTATGGGTCGGAACCGACTCGACGGCACATAACAACAACAACAACACCTTTAAAAAAAAG
The DNA here is from genome assembly GCF_000296735.1 of Chrysochloris asiatica. Classification (NCBI taxonomy): domain Eukaryota; kingdom Metazoa; phylum Chordata; class Mammalia; order Afrosoricida; family Chrysochloridae; genus Chrysochloris; species Chrysochloris asiatica. The sequence continues at coordinate 3,577,375 of NW_006408535.1, forward strand.
TAGCAGGCTAGAGAAAGAACAGTGTTTTGATCAACTAAAAGTATATTGCTTAGGGACAGAAATTCCTTTGGTATAAAAAAGATCAGTGCCATTTTCAGAAGCCCACAAGTGTTTCTTGTGTGCATAATAGATATGTGGGGAGTGGTGTAAAGGGAAACAGAACACTTTGAAGTTTTAAACATAGATGGAACATACATCTGTAGTCCTTATGACTGAACTTTGTGATGATATGCCAGTAAAAGGGACCACAAATTAAAAAAAAAAAAAACACAAAACCTAGTCATTGCATTATTCCCCCTATTAATGATTATTATGGATAAACACAGCCCTCAATTACATAAAATTTCACTGTTTAATTATTTGTATTGAAGATGAACACATGGTCCAAAATAGTCAACCAATTTTCATGACAACTATTGTAAATAGAAACTACACTTAAAATTCCATAATACTTCAAGTGGCATTGGGATAGTTATGAAAACCGATCTTCTCTCTACATACCTAAACAATGAATAAATTGGCCAATAACAAATTAGGAAGAAAATGAGAAAATTATTGGTTGTGTTCTCATATTAAGACCATAATTACCTGCAGAATATTTATGCTTGGCTGAGCACTAATGGCATTGCTCAAATCAGCAGGTGCTTCTTTTTTGTGCCAAAACAGTTCTCACTGAAATCCACTAAGAAATTCAAACTTTGTGATTGGGAAACAACCCCATAATACAAAGTACTTGGATTAAAATATTGCCTGATTTCCAGTCATAATGATGATAGTTGGGGGGAAGTGGATAAATACAACAGGAAACTCAAATTATTGA
>NW_006408535.1:3579672-3580947 GCF_000296735.1 Chrysochloris asiatica
TAGCAAAATTAATGGCAAATCAGTTAAATTGCCCAGTTGGTTTCATGATTTAAAACAAAGCAAAAGAAACCCATTGTCATCTCGATAATTCCAATTTACTGCAACTCCATGTGTTACAGAGAAGAGTCATGCCACAGAGTTTTCTGGACTGTAATATTTTTAGAAACAAATTGCCAAGTCTTTCATTCTCAGTCAGCATCACTGGATTTGAACTGCCAAAACAATGACATTACTAAGGGCATAAGGGGCAGTATAGACCTTACCCCAGACACTACAGAGGGAGTAATACTCGAAACCCCAGGGTGTGGTGGTGCTGGCAGCAGCACAAGGTGAACTAGCATCATAAAGGAGGCTTTGCCAGGGCAGTGGCATCACTAGAGTCAGAGTCACCTGCAACCCAGTGTGATAACTGGTCACCATCATCCTTCCATTACCTGCCAGTCATGGTGGGAAAGGTTGTGTTGGGTTGTCCTCTATTTTATGGATAGGAGGACTCTGCATTAGCCAATGGGAGTTGACAGAGCTTTAGGAGTCCACAAATGGTGGGGGTGTGAGGCCAGGAGGGGCAAACCAGGTAGTACAGTCTTCAGTCCTGCACATGATGAGATTGATGGGGTTGGACAGAAACGGGGACACACTGCTCACAACGAGGGGTTCACTGGACAATCCAGCACACTATGATGCATGAAACCATGAGTCATTGCACTGGATGACACCAACCATAAGGACTTCACTGTGGCAAATTTAGGTTAATAGTTGAAAGACATTTTACCACTTAAGGTTCAACTTAGGCATCTACCAACCGACCCATGGCCATAAAGTCAGTTCCGACTTATAGAAACCCTACTTCACATTTCCCAGGATGCAAATCTTTGTTGTTGTTGTTAGGTACTATTGAGTAAAACACTACCCAGTCTACCACCATCCTCACAATCCTTGTTACATTTGAGCCCACTGCTGCTGCCAATGTATCAATGCATCTCCTTGGATATCTTCCACTTTTTCACTGACCATACTGTAGGTGGCTTGTGTGTTGCTGTGACGTTTGAAGCTATGTCACTGGTATTTTAAATATTAGCAGTATCACCCATGGTGGACAAGCGTCAACAGAACTTCCAGACTAAGACAGCAGTATGTCCATAGTGAGCTGCCAGAAATATAAATTGGATTTAGAAGTGGATGTGAAACTAGGGATATGAATTTTGCCTTAAAGTAAAGAATGCCAGAAAGATGTTTACTTGTGCTTTATTCATTATGCTAAAGCATAACAAACTA
>NW_006408535.1:3581927-3588606 GCF_000296735.1 Chrysochloris asiatica
CATGTTGTCAGGAGAGACCAGTCCTTGGAGTGGGACATTATTCTTGGTAAAGTGGAAGGTCAGAGAAAAAGAGGAAGACTCCCAGTGAGATGGACTGGCACAGTGGCAGCAGCAATGGGCTCAAGCATAGCAACAATTGTGAGAATGACACAGGACTGGACAGTGTTTTATTCTATTGTGCATAAGGTTCCTACGAATCAGCACCGATTTGATAGTACCCAACAACAACAACAACAAACTCCTGTAATATTTGATATTATATGTTTATTTTTAATAATGAGTATAAATAAGCAAATATTCTCTGTGTGCTGCTTGTACCAAATACAATGCTAAATAAAATAGTATTCTGAAAATGGTTTTGCAAACAAAAAAAGCCCATATAATGGTATTAGAGTTTCTTCACATCGCTTTTGAAAGACCATTGCCTTATTGTTAGGTGTTATCAAGTCGTTCTAATTCATAGAAACCTCATGCACAACAGAGTGAAATACTGCCTGACTCTGCCATCCTCACAATTATTATCTTTGCGCCCATTTTTGCTGCCATGATGTCAATCTAACTCACTGGGGGGAGGACTTCTGTCTTTTTCACTGACCCTCCACTTTACCAAAAACATGATGTCCTTCTCCAGGGACTGGTCCATTCTCACAACATCTCCAAAATATGAGAAGCTATCTTCACTATCAAGGAACATTCTGATTGTACTTCTTCTAAGAAAAATTTATTCATTCTTCTGGCAGTATATTCAATACTCTTTCCCAACATCATAATTCCAATGCATTGATTCTTCTATATTCTTTTTCCAACTTTCACATGAATATCGAGTGATTTTAAAATATTATGGCTTGGGTCAGGTGAATCTTAGTCCTCAAAGTAACATATTTGCTATTACACTGAAGAAAGTTTTTTTTTTTTTTTTTTTTTTTGCAGCAGATTTGCCTAACACAATACTTTGTTTGATTTCTTGACTACTGCTTCTCTGAGTGTTAAAGTAAAATGAAGTCTGACAACTTAAAACTTTTCTCCATTTATCATGATGTTATTTATTGGTCCAGTCATAGGGATTTTCATTTTATTTACTTATGTTGTTGTGGTTAGTATCGTGGAGTCAGTTCCGACTCATAGTGACCTTGCACAGGGTTTCTGAGGCTATAAATCTTTACAGGAGCAGAAAGCCTCACCTTTATCCCATGGAACAGTTGGTGGTTTCGAACTGCTGACTTTGAGCTTGGCAGCCCGATGAAAGCCATACTTTGTTCAACATCAGTAAGTACTTCAAGTCGTATTGATATATTTCACTGTTAAGTGTCATCAAGTTTGTTCTGAGTCATAGTGACCCTGTAGAACGAGTATTGACTAGTAGGTTTGAACTTTCAGCCACGAGGTTAGCAAGAGAGCACTTGTCTTACAGAGCATAAGTTATACCTGACAAAAATATACAGAGAGTATATTTCTGTTTTTAAGGACCAAAAGACCCCTAAGTTGTGCTGTTTTAATGTTTTTAATGCTAACGACAGGGTCAAATACATGAGTCAGAACTTTTTCACAGTATTGACTAGGTAAATTACTTAAATGATATGGCAACACACTGATTCTCAAAAAACAAACAAACACATAACTCCAGTGTGTATTGGATGACTGGTGCTTCTATTGTCATTATTGCAAGAATTTTATCTGCATACTACTTTCTGAATAGTCTATTCTCATATAGCCAAGTTGTTTCATTTTCATTTTTTTCCTAATGCATTTTATCAAGATATCTGAAGAAGGAATATGAAACAAAACAGATTAAAATAATATTGAGCATCTAGAAATAGAAATTTAAAGGAAAATTATCTTTAGGATGATGTTGCAGGCAGATAATGGTCTTGTACTGTGTTAGCTAAAAATGTAGAGCTCATACTTATAATACAGTAATTTGCAAATGTGTGATCCTATCACTGTGATATATTTAGAGAAGCCAAATCACCACTAGATACTAGACACTTAAATACATCATTTTACTTGCTTGTTGTCGCTAAGTGCCCACAATTTGGTTCCCACACAGCCACCCTGTATAGGGTCTAAGGAGCAGCTGTCAAGCTTGAGCCACTGACCTTGTGGTTCAAACTTGTATTTCAAACTCTTTAAAAAGTCAGTATTTTATTTGGCATGAGATTGTTATTGCTTTGAAAGAAAGAAATAACTCAACTGATTTTGGAAATAAACTTAGAGAAATATGTTCAATTTCTGACCCTGTTATGGATCCACTGTGAGCCTCAGTTGTTAAATCCATGAGACATATCTTTAAAGCCTTATATGAAGTTTTTAAGATAAACGTCTACCATTTGATGAACAGATATTTAAGCTAAGAATGATTTGTACTTTGAAGTACTACCACAGATGAGAATCTAATTTTCTTGCAGGAAGGAGAATAAAGAGTTGTGAACAATAAAAGTTATACATAGGTTTTTACTCAAAGAGTAAAGGTATCAGTTTGAGAACTAACGTGTGCTTGACCCAAACCATGGTATTTTCAACTACCTTGTATGCAAGTAAAAATTGTAGAATGAATCTGGAAGACCATAGAATTGATACTTTCGAATTATGGAGTTGGAAATGAATTTTAAAAGTGCTATGGATTACCAGAAGAATGATCAAAACTGTCTGGCAAGAAGTATAGTCCAAATGTTTGGTAGCAGTTGTAGGACCAAGAAGAAAACTCCATTCTGTACATTAGCTTGAACACGTCCTCCTGTTCCAGGAACGTGCTAAATCAGCTCATGCTGCCTTAGAATATCCTTTCACCCCTAGCAACAGCAAGAACTAGATAAGTAATAGACAAGACAACTCAAGGCCAGATGCCAGATGTTTTCCTTATCCTAGCCTAAGAACAAAAGACCACCAGTACTGACCAATTAAACTTTAACATCTCATACTTTGCCAAATGTCAACCAATCCAAATATTGTAAAGCTGAAAAACCTAAGCTTGTTTTGAAAACTCTATAAAAACTCCACTAACAAAGAGCTCAGGGCCTTTTCCGGAGTCCGCTGTGCCGGCCCAGGCTCGAGCTTGAATAAACAACCCTTGTGCACTTGCATCGGCATCAGCTCCTTGGTGGTCTTTGGGGACCCGGAATTCTGGGCACAACACAGCCAGGGTGGTGTTACTTCATCTTTCATACTTTGGACATGTTGTCAGGAGGGGCCAGTCCTTGGAGTGGGACATCGTGCTTGACAAAGTGGAGAGTCAGTGAAAAAGGGGAAGACATTCAAGGAGATGGATTGACACAGTGACAGCAACAATTGACTCAAATGTTGCAACTAAGAGGATGTCATAGGACCTGATAGTGTTTTGTTCTGTTGTGCATACAGTCACTATGAGTTGGAGCTGACTAGATGGCACACGGAACAATAACAACAATAACATTTCTTTTCACTCAAATTTGTAATATAATTAGACTTTTTATATAGATCAGCTGACTTCAAAATCATATTGCCCCTCTAAAATTGGTTATCTTATAGTATATCAAATATGATTATATAATTCATGATTAATTGTTCTTGACTCATGTCTTACAATGAAATGACCAGGGTTAGCATTTCAATTCACTGTCATGGATGAGATGACCATATTTAATTATAGGTACTAGTACTAGTTTTCTTTTAATAAATAATTTGCTTTACTTTTTGTGTTGTGGAGAAGTCATATTTGTACATTTCATATGACATTAATGAAGGTGTTTAGAAAACAATAAGTAGCTAATATGACAGCTCTTTTCACAGCTTGTTAATTTAACAAAGGTTCTATTTTTGTCAAAATAACCAACTCTGCCTGAGAACATTATCAAATAATTTAATAAAGGTTCTCTGTTTGCTTTCTTGGTTATGACTATCAAAAAGTTGTATGCAAAATCTGTTAGTAGAAAGTTTGACTATATGTACAGTGCATTTTGAAAGTCATCTGTCTGTTTCTAGTAGAGTTTAACAAGTTGGATGCAAAGAATGTAGAAATGGAGTGTTATGGATTGAATTGTGTCCTTCCGAAATAGGTGGCAACTTGACTGGGTCATGCAACTCAGTATTATGCAATGATTCCTCATTTTGTGATCTAATGTAATTATTCTATGTGATGTAAATCCTTACCTCTATCATGTTAATGAGGTAGGATTAGAGGTAGTTACATTAATGAGGCAGGATGCAATTTATAGGATTAAGTTTTACTGTGAGTTCATTTCTTTTGAGATTTGTTGTTGTTGTTGTTTATGTGCTGCCATGTCAGTTTTGACTCATAGCAACCCTGTAAAAAGTTTCCTAGGAGCAGCTTGTGAGTTAGAACTGTCAATCTTACAGTTAGGAGTCCAGTGCTTATCATACAGAGCCACACCAGGACTCTTTTAGAGATATGTTGTTGCCGTTAAGTACCGTTGAGTCAGTTTTGACTCATAGTGATCCTGTATAGTGTTTCCAAGGAGTGGCTGGTGAGCTTGAACTGCCAGCCTTGCAGTTCAAATGGCTTTGCAGTCTGGCGCATTAACCCACAGCACCATTCCAAGATTCCAACATTATGATAAGTAGAGAAAATATTTAAGTTGTCAAAGATTTCATTATAATTGGATCTGCAATCAACATCTATGGAAGCAGCAGTCAAGAAATCAAATAACATATTGTATAGGACAACTATGCTGCAACAAACCTCTTCAAAGTATTAAACTGTAAAAATTTCACTTTAAAACCTAAGGTGCACTTGACTCAAATCACTTTTTAGTCACCTCATATTCATGTGAAAGTTGGACAATGAATAGAAGAACAAAAAAATTGATGCATCTGAACTACAATGTTAGCAAAGAATATTGAGTATACAATGGATTGCAAGAACAACAAACAAATCTGTCCTGGAAGTAGTATAGCTAGAATGTGCCTTAAAAGTAAGGGTGGTCACTGATGATAAAAAGGAACAAAGAAGCCATCAACCTCATCAAGCCAAAAAATTTATGACAGAATGACTGAAGTAAATTCTTCTCTAATGTAATGATAGTGAATATAAATGGATTAAATGATCCAGTCAACAGCCATAGTGGCAGAATAGGTTTTAAATGTGATCCATCCGTATGTTGTGTATGTTGACACACAGGCATCATGATGGGGAAACAATACCAATCAAACAGTAATAAAAAGGGTTCAGCAGCAGCAATATTATAGAATAAAAGGATAAATTAACCAAGCAGCCTGAACCCCAAGATATATAAAGAAAACACTTAGAATTAAAAGAAGTATATCTATAAAAATGGTTGGAGATTGTAATACACTACTTCTTAATGGATAGAACAACTAGAAAGTGAATGAAGAAACAGAAGATTTGAATAACAACAGACAAGGTCCACCACTCAATAGTAGTAAATAGACTACAGCAGAAAGTTTCAATACATTTAAAAATATTGAAATAATACAAAACATCTTCTCACCATAATAGAATGAAGCTAAAAAACCCCCCAGAAGAATAAGGAAAGATAAATACATTCATGGAAAGTAAATGGGCCTGCCAGTGGGTCATGGAAGAAAAAACAGTTAGAATTAAAAAGCTACATAGAATCATGAAAGTGGTAACACAGTACCAAAATCTTACATAGTTGTAAAACATTAGCTCAGTTAAATTCAAAGGTATAATAATACTAAGGCATTCATTTCCACCTTTACTGTGTTGATATTTGCACTCATGTTACAAAAGCATCAATTAAAATTGCTGTGATCTTAGCTTAAGCCATTTTATATTTTAAATCAAAATTTAAAATACATGCCTGTATTTTTTTCTTAAAATGCCAGTTTCAGAATGTAGTTGATGATGAGGCAGTTGTTTGTATTAAGTTTTGGCCTTAGAGAACACATGTCTGTAGAACTCATATGACAGAATGAGAGGGACAATCACTGTGCTTTGCTCCACATCCAACAGTTTAATTGAATATGTGTAACTGAATTATGAGTAGACCTAACCACTTTTTCAGACCATTTTTGTTTGAAAGAATGACTAACAAACAATGGCTGTTTAACTGTAAGTCTTTGGGAGACATTTTCTCAGACTAATATTGTCACTTCAGAAAACAACTAACAGTATTTATTGACATGAAGAAATGCAAGCTTTGATGCAGAAATTAGGATTATGGATAACCATGAACTTGGCAGCCTTTCACCAGATAGGTGGTGACATTGGCAAATGTGAACCTTCTGATATTGTTTACTGTCATATGCTAATTTTATAAGTTCTGCATTAGTTGGTAAAGCAATATTTTCCAAACGATGCTGAATTATGTGTAGCTAAAAATTCATTCTCTGTGAGAGACACCAGTTTATTTACTTATTTTATTGTGAATTATATGATAGTTTACATGAGAGAACTTTAGTTTTACATTCATTCCATCGTTCATCCTCTCATTGCCATGGTTCCAATCCCCTCCATGCATCACCAACCAACCAAAGGGTATATCCTAGAAACCCGCCCAGTTTTCGGCCCACAGTCCCTTTCCCTCTCTGGGTCCAAAGTCCCCAGCTGCTTCATCACTCCACGTCATTGTCTCTGTCTCCATCTCAGGCATCTCTGTTTCTCTGGGTAGGGTCCCGCTCTCAGCCCTTCTCCGTTGATGGTCCCAGAGACTTCCGCTCCTAGCCTGTAGAATTAATCACTCCCTTCCTTGTTACAAAATGT